>NC_083320.1:12730609-13035477 GCF_963455315.2 Globicephala melas
AGTCCCAGCACGGTGCTGTCTATCTGTGAAGCACACTGTGAGCAGCAGTGTTCTAGCGTATGGTATCAAAGGCTCCCTAAAAATAGGCAGAGAAGGAAGTTGCCTAGTAGTTGTTGCTCAATGGTTGGTCTACAGGCAGGCAGCATCAGCATTTCCTGGGATCCTGCTGGAGATGCCAATCTCAGACTCTACTAAAGGTTCACAAGATCCCCAGGTGATAAGCACACACATTAAAGTTTAAGAAGCACTGCTCTAATTCTCAATTTTGGCCACGTATTGGAATGATTGGGGCGTTTTAGAAACTACTGAAGCCTGTGTACTACCCCCAGATGCTTTATGGACAGTGGGAGTTTTTAGAAATAGCCCACATGATTCTTCTGTGCAACAAAGTTTGAGAACCACTGCTCTAGAGGATGCGATTTGAGGTGATAATGTGCAAAGTTTTCTATAAACTTCTCTTCTAACCTCCCAGTTTGTCACATTGCCCGACATGCTAGTAATAGATAGTCCCTGGTGCATGTTACTAAGAATTTTCTTCAATGCAAATAGCCATAGGAGGATGGACTTTGTTTTGTCAGTCATTCACATCTTAGCATTAACGTAATTAATTAGACTGTGAGAGCACTGGAAACAATGCGTCTTAGTGAGAGCTGGGAGAAGAGAAGAGACATTTTAGAATATGGGGCACCTCTTGTCATGAACTGAGATGTATGGAAGTTAAAGTGTTGATAATGGAAAGTATGATTAGTTATTTCTTGTTCAACCAAGAGGCATAGGGTGCACACAGCATTTGAGTAGCTGGAGAAGTGGAACTAAAGAGTAGGAATGAATTGGATTCCTTTTAAGAATGAACGTGAGGGACTTCCCTGGTGGTCCAGTGGTTAAGACTTCGCCTTCCAATGCAGGGGGCGCAGGTTCGATCCCTGGTCAGGGAGCTAAGATCCCATGTGCCTCGTGGCCAAAAACATAAAACAGAAGCAATATTGTAAAAAATTCAATAAAGACTTTGAAAAAAATGGCCCACATCAAAAAAAAAAATCTTAAAAATAAAGAATGAACATGAAAAGAATTTGTGAGGAATTATGAAAGTATAACAAATTACACTGAAACTGGACATATGGGAGAAGATGTAAGTGGCTGATAAAGTTGCCATTAGAAACTATTAAAGGGGGTTGCTTTATTACAAATGCACTTTTATTTTTGATGTGGACCATTTTTAAAGTTTTTATTGAATTTGTTACAATATTGCTTCTGTTTTATGTTTTGGTTTTTTGGCCACAAGGCATGTGGGATCTTAGCTCCCTGATCAGGGATCAAACCCGCAACCCCTGCACTAGAAGGCAAATTCTTAACGGCTGGACCACCAGGGAAGTCCCACAAAAGCACTTTTTTTGTTAAGCTTTCTGAGATCCAGAACCTTGTCTTGTATATTTCAGGTGTTCAATGACATTTTAGTTACCAAGGCCCCAGTAAACATTAGCATACTGACTTGCTCCCTAGTTAAACCAGATTAATTCTAGAAGTAGAAATAATAAATATCTTGTCTATGTACACCAGTCTAGGATTGCTGGATTTTTTTTTTCTTTAATGCCTCCAGCACACTTTAGATACACACTGAGTCATTTAATTGGAATTAGGTGCATACAAAAGAAAAATGTCAAGTTTCCTCTTACTTAGTGGATCACCTATTTGAAGCAGAAGCCGAGTGGTGATTGAGGACGATTGAGGGTCACATAACTAAGTTGTAAAATCTAGGTCTTCAAACTACTCACAGCCACCAATCTTCCACCATACATACAATCTCATAGGCAAATGGAAACGTGGAAAAATGTGCGCACTTTTCTTTAAAGGAGATGTTACCCATCTTGTTTCTTGATGAATAAATACCAGCAACGACAAAGTCAACTAATTTAAACTATTGCTTTTATTATAATTACACGGGAGCACAAATAAATAAGCACAAAAGTATTGCAAAATATTGCCAATGCACTAAAGAAAACAATTTGTTTTAAAACAATATCTGGTTACTTCAGGAGTATCAAAGTACATTTATAATTACATGTTACCTGAAAAAATCAAGTACAAAAATTAAAAGAAATTAAAACATCAGTGTTTATATTATTATGTATATAGAAATGGCTAACAACACATTAGTAGAGAAATCTGTTATCTAATGCTCATTTGCACAACTTTTCAGGCACATACCTGACATTTTTAATGAGTAATGAAAAATGCAATACAACATTCAGATTTTTAAATACAGTAAACGTGATGTTGGAATGGATGTTAAATGGTTTCTTTTAAAAACCCTGTCTTTTAAAAATGTAGTGCCATTACCACTAAAAAACATATTATTTGATATCATTTTCTCAATAGCTATTTGTTTCCATTTCTTGAAAAGAACAAGAAAGTAAACATACAATTGCTAAATACGTGAACACGTTTTTAGTGCAAGATAACAAGACCTGTGACTTTACTGTGCTTTGTTTTTTATAATCACAGTGCACTTGACACAAATTGCTACACTATAAATGTTAACTGAAGGAGTTTCAAACAAAAGAAGTGCATACTAAACATTTTCATATATATTATATACAGTATGTATACTGTATGTGGGTGTATACATGTGTAAATGTAGATGCTTTGAGGGTGGGCAAACCCGGTCATATTTGGGAACAATTGAAAACTTCAAAAGGATTTCATACAGGTTTAGTTGAGATAGATCCAACGATATTTCTGTAAAGATGTTTTCCCTTAAATTTGAACCTTTGTAACATTTAAAGGGAAATATTATGAGACATTTTTCCCAGATTACACACATTTTGCTACAGTGTAATTGACCCAAATATCAAAGGGTTTTAAATCAATCCAAACCCCAAGCCACAATGTTCAAAGTCCAACATGGAAAAACTTGTTATCCTTTTACTGATTTATATAGACAGCAGTACATATCCTATGTGTACATATAGAGGCTTGCACATAAACATATTTTATACTTAGACATCAACTTTAATATGTTTAGCATTTTATTTTGACTATACACTTGATCTGAAAAAAAGAGTACCATATATAAACACATAAGAGATGTCAAACGTATGTGATACTGTATATCTTCCTAAAAGCTTTGTTTTGAAAATATTAATGGTTGCATAATAAAGCTCTTTGAAGGCAGGGACCACATCTTTTTGAAGGCTTAATGCCAAATGCTTCAGAAATGTTTTAAAATAACTGATATATAAGTTGCTCAATAATGAACTGTTAAATGAATAATGGATTAAAAACAAATTGTTCACATTCTAGAGTTAGATATCTATTTTCCCTTACAAGGAAGATTTAGCCAGTTAATCTTAAGTACATAGGTATTATTTTTCTTTCACTTCAGTTTAAGTCTGGGACACAATGAATTGTGAATTGCTATTCTATTCAACTTCTACTTCTTTGCAAGGGTGAATTCTCTCTCATCTCAGATTACTTGCTACTTAAATCACAGGAATTTTTCCTTCATTTTATAGGTAGCCATGATTAGCTTACAAGTTCTTTTGTATTTGAGGCAAGCGATCCACCTTAACATATAAGTAATATTGAAATTGCATTGTATGTGCATTGTTCTGATGTCTTATTTAATTAAAACAATGAAGCAATAGGGTCGTTTAGTTTTATTAATTTGATCACCCAACTTGCTCTTAAGAGTCAAATTACCTTGGATATAAGGGTGAGGCCTAAGGAAAAGGTAGTAAGAAAAATGTTTCTCTACTCTCCGGAAGCATTCAAAGAAAACTCTGTGGAACCTTGGGGTCTCTGAAGTCCCGATGTCACTGTTTTGAAAAGTGAAGTTGTATCTGCTTGTATCCATTTAATTACCATGTATGTGAGTGTGTGTATTCTTAACTACACATTTTAACCTCTTAATGTTTTGTTTTGTTTCACTTTCACGACTATTTTTTATGGGTGACATTAACCTTTACACAAATCAATCACTTTCCACTCCAAACTTGCTTCCACTCCATAAACACAAGGGAAAGTTTGGCAACATTTATATAAAGAACTCCTGTTATACCTCAGAAGATGCTGGCTCTGAGACAGAAAAGCAGGATTTGCTTTTTCCCTTCCATCAATTCTAAAACAATTGTGTCTCTTCTAAGAAGTTTTCACATATAAAAGCATCTTGCTGTCAGCCAATAAAATTCTGTTTCTATAAAATTTGCTGTGAAAAGATAATTTTTATAGGTCTGAGCTCTTTCAACTTGATAACCATGCAATGATATGATTTGTTCTTTGACACTGCTAAAAAATTATGAGCTTTATCATTCCATAGTGTTCTGGGTGCAGGTGGAACTTTTGATCATCTGACCAAATTTACAGGATGAAGTGTCCTAATTAGTTGCCACTAGAGAGTAACTTTATTTTTCTCTCTGTCCTAATGACCTCTTTTTTCTCCACATAAAGAAATGCTACACAAAAAGGAAATTAATCATAGAATGGCTATTGCCACATAGACTAAATAAACCACAATGGACAGTCTTATAGGTATAGAATATCATTTCTTGAGTCAAATATCAGATCTTTCCATAACTTCCCATGGAAAGCAAGATTTGGAGAAAATAAGTGGAAATGGTTGCCTAAGGTCAGATTTTCAAACAGGTTACCTTCTCAGAAAATAACTTGCTTGAAAAGGAGTGTATGAAACCTGGCAGCAGTATGAGTTTGGCAGAACAAATGGAAATGGCTGAATCCAACACAAATCATTTTAGTGACTCTGTTTCCTTCTTGACAAGTGGCCAGTACTAAAAAGTATCTTCTGTCTAATTCAGATAGATATGGGAAAGATTGGCATTTGAAAAACACACTTGCATTTATTACCAAAATATAAATTTCAAGGGAATTATCTAATCATTATCATATTGAGTCTGAGATATATATATATATATATATATATCAAGATCATCATAAAGATGCTGAGAATTGATGACATATATATCTGATTCATTGGCTTGAGCATATGTGGTCATAATAACTTAAATGAGGATAACAACTTGGCTCATAAACACATTTTATTTCAATTATGATTTTACCTTAACACATTTTTATCACTCCTAGATTTGTACTCCATTGATTGTTGGATTTGAACCATAATCTATAACTGGTGAAACATGGCAGCAGGATTTATTTAAGCTACTTAAGATCTCTCCGTGATTTCCTGTACTTGTGACTCTGCTCTTTTTTTTTTTTTACCACCTCGGTGATACAAGCAAAACTAAAACTTCAATAAGCATTTAGTGTACACAGTTCCCCCACTGAGTACTCATTCACGTGTACACAGGCACACATAACAGATATACATGCTCCCACTTACCTTATTTTCCTTATTCTTTCAGAATTCTAGTAGGACATCAAAATATACATTAATTATAAAATATTAAAAAATTATTTTATAACATTTCAAAGGCTCGAAAGAAACTATTACTGCTAAAGCATTACTAGCTCCTTAGCAATATAGATTACAAAAATTCCCTACCTCCTGTTATATTTGGTTATATTGAGCAGCATTGTACTATTGCTGTCAAAACCCTTACAAGGAAAACCACGATGACAATAACTTCAAACACGTACCTTTTCTCTCAGAAATATAATACTAAATTGATTGTTAAAGAAGAATCACATACTGTCCATTTTAGGAAGCATAAATAGTAATTTAAATATACAAAATATATGTGATAGTTTCCTTTTTATTCATCCGTGGGGATATTTATAGTCAACTAACAAGTTACTCTTAAAAGATATATATGATTTATTTAACTTAAATTTTACCACCACATAAAATTGAATCCACCCCATCTCCCATCCCCTGCATTTCCTGTTTCTTCCTTGAAACAAAATAAGATAAACAATTGGTCATAATTCTTTGGTCATGGTGTCATCATCAGTAAGAATGGGTATGATGAACATGCACAGAAGATTACACCCCCAAAATATGGTAATAACTAATTTGAAAAATTAACATGAAATACTACTCCATTTGTGAACCTAAATTTTGAGAAAGATTGGCATTTTAGTATACTAAAACATGTAAACTCATCTGGTTGAATGTATATTGGTCATTTTCTAGGGGAAACAAACATACACATGAAAAGTTACTCAAAAATAGTGATAGCAGTGGCTCTAATGCCACTGGTCCCACCCTCTTGAAAGCAGTTGTGCTGTTTAACCTTTGATTCCTTGTTCCTTCCATTATCACAGTGAACCCTGGTCTCCTCCAATCAAATCAATGATGGAAGGACATGTGTCCCTAAAGTCATTTCTGAAGGAAATGTTTTCTGCTGGGATGTCCAAATATATCCTATTAACTTTCTCTGGAGTCTGACTAACCATTGCTTAGTATAAACAAGATGATACTGGAGAGAAATTCTTATAAAGCCAATGTAGCAAAAATATTGGTGTTGATGTAATGTGGACGTCCAAATTCAGCATCACATTGGCATTCGTTTCCTGTCAAACCCTTAAAAACGTACAAAGCAACAGATGTTCCTAATGAATATGATATTCAACTTCTACATTGCTAGCACCAGATCATATATTGTGTGATTGAACATAACCTATCTGTGAGCTCGTGTACAGAAACAAAAGGTGGGCAGAAAGAAACATTTTAAATGCAAAAATTAATAATAAAAGGCATCAAGGGACATATAAAAAAGATAACAAACCAGTTAATACAGAAATTGTATCATATAGTAAAACTCTTGATATTTCTATCATTTATATACGTATAATGTGTATTATTTCAGGTGTCATCCATAAACTAGTAAAATATTTACATCTTAATATCTTCTGGATTCAAAATAATCCATGATAAATAAGTGTGCCTTAAATGCAAGGAAATATGGATTTTATCTTGAACTAGCCACGAATAGGCACAGCTTCCCATGGGTTTTCCAGGGAACCACTGGCATTCCATTTTGACTGAGACGATATGTAACAGTTACTTATCACATGACCGAGTCGACCTCCCTCTTCGTGCTAAATAATGTGGAGCTCACGCCATCCTGCACACAGTCATATGGCAGTGTCCCAGAATACCGTTTGCTGTTTAGAATAGGGTGGAGGGCTGTACTTCTTTGTACCTGCATTCTTCTTCCAGCTGGGTAGGATAGGCATGCTATCCTGTTTGCAAAGGCCCTTTTCCGTTTTCTGTCTAGCTTTTATTTCCTTGCACAAGCAACGTTTTTTCTCAATCATCTCAAGCATTGTATGGTCTCCATGAAACCACTGCATGCATGCCACCTAGCAAAAAAGAGTGAATACAGAAAAAAAAAATGGAATGAAAGCAGGTTTTTTTTCCACTGTGCTAGTAGTTGTTTCGAAAAATGTCAGCTGTTTCTATATTTTTGAAATTCTTACAAAGCAAAATTAAAGCATGGAAACTGTAAATAAAATTTGTACTTAAATTATTAAATATTGTAATATTATTAAACAATAATTTAGGGAAGAATAGTTTACCAATATGTTCTAAAAGTCCATACTATGGAAATAAAACCTTTTTAAAAAATTTTTAAGCAATTTGCCAAAAATTTAGCTATTACTTTTATGTTGACTCCATCGTCGTATGCATCTCAATATGTCTAAGTTCAATTATTAGAATTACTTTTCAGTGAGATCTAATATGAATGTGATATGTCTTAAGGATTTTAATGAACAATTTTATTAGTAAAATAAAACTTGCGTTTGTTTACAAATAACATATAGAATTAAGACTTTTAATTATTCTTCTACAAAAATGAGTTTTAATTTGCATCTAATGCTTGGAATTTATATGCTTAAATAATTATTTTGCAAAGCAGTTTTGCTATACTTTTTGGGGCTTCAGCAAATGTCTAATTAGAATCGTTGGCTTCTGCAATCATACTGACCCAGATCCCGAATAGTTCCAGAACTTCAAAGAAATAGATTCATCAGTTCAGTTGGGTACCAGGAGAAGATTCAGTGCTGACTATATATTGATACACATACATCTATTTCTGGACAGGTAAACACTGCTCCCAGGTGTATGTGGCTATGTCCACCAATAACTGTTCTTTAGAACAGAGCCAGCGAGTTGAGTCAGTGTCACAAGAACAGCAGTGTGATTGGGCCAAGAATCCAGGATGGTGATGCTTTCACTTAATTGTTTAAGCAAATCTCCTCTGACTTAAAGAGTTCAAATGGCTCACTTGGAGTCACTAAATCTGATGGCACAATTTTAGGAAATAATCAGCAAAACCTTATATGTATAACACTTATTCTATACCAGATCCCTTTCTTCGTATTTTGCATAGTATAATGCATTTATTCCTCACAAAGATGATGCCCTGAAGTACTATTTATTAACCCATAATGATGAGTAAAATGAGACTTGATGAGATTTAGTAATTTGCCTAAGCTTACAGAGCCAGGATTTGAATCCAAGAGTTTATCTCCAACACCTGTATCTTAACAACTACACTCTACTGACTCTCATAGTGCGTGCAAAACTGGAAAGGATTGGGAAGATATATCAGTACAATGCCTTCAATGTACAGGCGAGGAAGCTAAGACTTCAAGAATTTACATATCTTGTCCAAACCAGGCAGGTAGGCTTTGGTGTGAACAAGGCAAAACTGAATTCTCACAATTCTTAATTCTTTATGGAGAGGGCAGGATCTTGAGCTAGAAATCAAAGATTCAAATTCGGGCTGTGTCAGATTTCCACTGGTCACTTCCATTTCTTGGTTTCTTTACATGAATAACTGAATGGATAATATCTTAATTTCAGAAGTTAATATGAAAATTAGATTGGATAATGAAGGTGAAGTCATTTTTAAAACAGTGAAACATTGCCCAAGAATTATTATTCTAACACTGACAAATACCCAGCAGCGGTTTTCCATACCTGCTCTTTGCCAAGCATGTGCGAAGAACTCTGTATATGTTATGTTAAATCCTCCCAACCATACTGAAAGTTAGGATTTAGCTACACACTACAAGTGAGAAAGCTGAGTCCCAGAAAGTTTAAGGAACTAGATCAAAGTCATAGGTTATTGGCTGTGATACAGGTCTATATCAAACTCAGATCTGCCTGACTCCAAAGTAAATCATCTTGCTACTACAGCAAACTCCATCTCCTGAATATTATATAGAAATTATAATAAGAGTTATTATTGTATGTACCACAATTTCCAGATGCTACTCAAAAATGCAAATATATTTACAGTTTTATGAGTGAATAAAAATTGTTTATCAAATAAATCAAAATCAATGACTTGGACTTGGATTCCAGAAGATTATACTCTTAGATAAATATCTTGTATGTAATGAGCTTAACTTGACACAAAGTTTCTTGAAAGGATGGGCTGTGTTTGACACCTTTTGGTGTCCTCTAGCCCCTAGCCCAGGCCCTGGCCATGGCTGTTCACTTTTTAAGTGAAGTTCTAGGACAACAACCAACAGAGTTTTGTCCTAACAGGAGATTGCCAAAGTAGCTTGAAAATTTTTCAAAAGATTTATTAGTATTTTCTAACATGATAATCTAAGCAATAAAAATACAATAACTCTATTTTGGTGGAAAGACAAGCAAAATTTATTGAGTGACTATAAACTGTTATAAATGGAATTTATAACACAGAATTCCCAGAGGGCCGGCCCCCAATCGCATCCAACACAGTAGCCCCAGCATACAGAACAGAGTCATTCAGCTTTCAGTAAATGTTTTAGGAATGAATTGAAGCCACTGTCATTGAACAACAGTTTTTGTTGCATCTCAGAAAACTCTCAAGATAATTTTCTCCTTAGTAAAATCTCACTGGATTTTACACATCTCAAGGAAATCGCAAAACCTCCAGTCTTTAAGGTAAGATATTTACAGCATCACTTCAATATTTTCATGGTCCACACAAACATTAAATCACTTATTACTTAATTTCCTTTAATATTTTTAGGGTGTGAATCAGTATATGTAACTGCAAAATAATAATTTTCCTGGATTGCTCTGACAACAGTGTCACCAATATATTTCATTATATTACATTTTATTTCATAGTTGTCATTACAGTTCATAAATGCATTACATTGTCTAGAATAAGTATGTGTTTTCAGTCAATTACTAGTTTATGCTATATATGCCAATTTACTAAGAAAAAATCCATTCTTTAAAAATCTAAGGAATAGGAATTTAAGAAGAAAGAGATATGGTTTTTCACATTCTTTACATTTTCATTTTAGAATAGTTATATATCCCTTTCATTGAGATATAATGGTTCAAAATATTAGTAGAAGAAAATCAACCTTGTTTTTCAGACTGACTGCAATATTGAACTATCTTCTTTTGGGGGTCAATTATATAGTCAGTAAAAATTCCATGAGAAAGCATTGCCCAATATGTGAAAGAGGGTGAGGTATTCTAAGAGAATTCAAATACAGGTTGTTAGAAGATAGAAAATTAATTTTTTAATTTTAAAAAGTTTAACAAGTCTGTCAAGTCTGCTGTAGAATCTTCTCACGTAAAATCTATCAAACATTTTTCTCATTTAAAATACCCCGCCCCCAAATTATTATTATGTTACAATGATATGAATGAAGGAAGAATGAGATTCATTTGGGGGAAGATAAGTCTGCTTTTCATATTTACTTTTAAATAACGCATGTTTTTGAATATTTCTTTCTGGAGGGTACACATTGTTTTTAATTCCCCAAAATAAACTCAGTGTTACTTCCATGCCTATTGACATAGCCAATCCCTCCCCCCTAAAATGTGTCAAAAATTATTTCATTCTGATAGGAAGATGTTATGCTTTAATTCATTATTTTAGACATAACAAACAGCATGTTTAGCCATTATATGAAGTGTGTTAAGACTACTACCCATAAAAGATATCTAGACTTTCCCATTTTTTGTCTATCATCAGATTCTTCGTATCTAGTTTAAATTTAGCTGTAAAATTCCATTCCACTTCACCCTGTAGTTGAAAGAACTCTGTGAGTCAATTTACAACTAATTTGAAACTAAGCCCAGTAAATAAACTCTTCCAGTTTAGTTATTTAATCAAGTGTCCTGTTTCTCATCTTTAATCCATATGCACTTATTGCATGAACCATGAAGGAAAGAAAAAATACACAAGCAAGTTAAGTATGCATTGGAAGACAATTGTTCAATTAATATGAACACACATATATCTCGGACAAGATTCTCCTATTAACAAGATTCAGTGGAGGCAATATTCTTGGCTAATTTCATGGAGATAAAAATGAAGTGAAGCTCCTCCGCAAGGAGGTGAGACATAAATCACCATTCCTTAAGTGCAGGCTATACACAGGACTTCTTTCCAAAGAGTACACTCTAGAAAGGAGGAGGAGAGGAACTTTACATGAAGAAACCTGTCAAACACTACCTGCGCCACACCTGGTGATCAGCAGTAATAAGTGATGTTGACAGTACGCACCTTTGATATGATGTGATAAGAAGGGCACTTTACCTCTGTGGTTTTCCTCCTCCAAACCATAACTTAGCCTAACCATGAGAAAAACACCAGATAAACCCAAACTGAGAGCCATTGTACAAAATACCAGTCCAGGGCTTCCCTGGTGGCGCCGTGGTTGAGAGTCCGCCTGCTGATGCAGGGGACATGGGTTCGTGCCCTGGTCCGAGAAGATCCCACATGCCGCGGAGCGGCTGGGCCCGTGAGCCATGGCCGCTGAGCCTGCGCGTCCGGAGCCTGTGCTCCGCAACGGGAGAGGCCACAACAGTGAGAGGCCCGCGTACCGCAAAAAAACAAACAAACAAACAACAGTCCAGTAATCCTCAAAACTAGCAAGGTCATACAAAATAAGGAAAGTCTGAGAAACCATCACAGTCTAGAGAAGGTCAAGGAGACATGATGACTGAAATTAATTAATGTGGTACACTGGAAGAAATCCTGAAACTGATTGATAAAAACTAAGGAAATTCAAATAAGGTATGTGTTTTAATAATAATGTATCGATAGTGATTCATTAGTCGTGACAAAAACACCATTATAATGTAAGATATTAACAATAGAGGAAACTGGGTGTGGGGTATACAGGAACACTGTGTGTATTCTTTGCAGTTTTTCTGTAAATTTAAAACTACTCTAAAATTCAAAAATATATATATCTTTAAAAATAACGTGATGGGACCATATTCTTTCCAAAGAATAAGTAACTGTACCTTTCATTCTTTAGATGGAAGCAACATGGTATAAAGGAAGAGTTAGATGACTTGATTGGGCTCTTGATTGTTGTGTGACCTTGAAAAGTCATGTATCTCTCTGAACTTGTATGTACTTCCTATATACAGTACATATGTATATATATGTACATAATTCCTATATACATAGTATGTACACTTGAATATACCTTATATATAGTATGCATATTTGGAACTGAAAAAATGTAAAGTCCCATACATCATTCATGATCTTATCTATGGAGCTTTCAATGCATCGGGAATAACATAAATGAGGAGTCGTAATTCACTTCAATCATTACTTTCTCTAAAAAATAATCGAAGTACTTCCTGATATTGAGTATACTTCATCCAAGAAACAAAAGAATAGTGAGACTGTCCAATAATAAATCTTCATAATGTTTATTTAAAGTATTCAATTTTTCAAAGTATGTAAACCATAAGAGAAAAGAATACTCTGCAATAAGCACATGGAGAATTTCAATATTAAAAATGATATGAGAGTAAAACTGATACAAGCATGCCTATCCCTATTGATTTTGATTTTGATGCCTCATGAGTAAGCACGTAAAAAAAAATCCATCAAAAATTTTTAGCAGGTGTGATACTGGCTTTGGAATTAAGTTTAGCTGTGAGCCTGAAGATTTGAGGATCAAATTTAATTTCTTAAACAATAGACACAATACCAAAACTAATTTTCAGAAGCTTTAGGGGGAAAAAATATCTATCAGTTGCACGTTGCTCTCTCTGTCCCAATTTCTGCCACCTGGGTAGCCCATTTTATGAGAAGTCATCATTTCCAACTCTGTAATGACCTATATGGGAAAAGAATCTTAAAAAGAGTGGATAGATGTATATGTATAACTGATTCATTTTGCTGTACAGCAGAAACTAACACAACATTGTAAATCAACCACACTCCAATAAAAATTAATTAAAAAAAAAAAGAAATCATCATTTCCAGTGTGAGGAGTACAAGCTTTAGTCTGGCTGAAAAGAAAGCTAGAGTTACCAGAGTTCTCTGAACTTTCCCTTTGCCCTGAAGAAAATTTCTCCAGGAGAGCATGGATAGCATTAGTGGGGCATCAAGGAAGAGCAGGCGTGAAGGCCAGCTGGTGTGATTTGAGAAAGGTGAGCAACGTCTTCAGGAATTACAGGAGGAAGCAAGTCACTTTCACCTCTGCTGTCCCTGTCCTTAGGAGTCACAGGTCAGACAGAGGTGTTACTGCTCTCATTGAAAACATTCTTCCTCTCTCATTTAGTGGGTAAAGAGATTGATTCTTTACTCACAAAATGTACATAAAGAATGAACACGTAAGCATCATGCCTTGTTTACATAGATCTTCAGGAAAACGGACAGGGGTTGGCAAACTATAATACACTTCTCAAATAAAGTCCATTGCCTGTTTTAGTACAGCCCATAAACAAGAATTTTTGTTTTAAGCTTTTAAATAGTTGAAAAATAAACAAAAGAAGAATATTCCATGACAGGTGAAAATTATATGAAATTCACATGTCAGCATATATAAAGTTTAACCTGGCATACAGACATGCCCATGTGTCCATGGATTAACTACAGCTGCTTTCACGCTATCAAGTAGAGTTCAGTCATTGGGACAGATACCACATGGCCTGTAAAGCCTGAAATAGTTATTGTCTGGCCCTTTAAAGAAAAAGGTTGCTAACTTCCTAGGTAAATAAGCAATTAACCCTTAAAATAAAAAATGCCCAATAGAAGACCCAAAAGGGTAATATCAATATTAGGACTATAAAAAAAGGCTATAAAACAAAATCAAGAGCATCGATTCATATATACTTACAATATTTTTCATATCAAGTTTGGCCCATTAGATGAATCATAAAGGATGAGACTTTTAGATTTTAAATCAGCTCTGACAATTAGTTTAGAGAAATTATTTGGGCACATTTTTACAATTTCATCATCATAAGAAAGAAGAGGCATGTTGGAATTAAAGAAATAAAGTGGATAATCTGGTTTAAATCCTCTAAATAAGAGATTCAATATAAGGTCAACCTTTTCTTTTAATAACCCTGCAGTGGCTATTTGCTTGTCTGTGCTAGGTAACAGTGTTGATTCAACTTCAATATAAAAGTTGCTTCGAGAACTTTTTAAAAAATAATGTTAGTGAATTATATTTCTTTTCTTTTTTTCCAACTATATTTTGGAAAGAAAAGGTCAGCTTTGCATAGCATAGGCAACGACATAAGCCCTCAATAAACCTTTTGAAATTGACATAACACAGAGATGGAAGGGTTATAATTATCTGCACTTGTCAGCAAATTCACTAATTTTTTTTACTTAGTTATCAAATAACAAGTGCTCAAATCCATGTTCCTTGATCATTATACATTATAAGAAAAAAATGTCTTTTGCTTTGAATGAGGAAGACATACTCTATGTATCTCTGTATGCATCTACCTCTCTCTTTCTATGTATTTGTGTAAAATAATTGAAAGCATATAGAGGTGACCCAACATCACAGTATTTTCTATGGTAAATATTAGAAGGTACAGTCAAATAATCCATGTGACTTTACAATGACATAAATACCATTTATTCTACTTTGAAAATTACAAATTCAAGGTCAGGAAGATGCTTCCACACTAAATGAATTTTTTTCTTTTTTCATGAAGGCCGGAATGAAGCTAATTCAACAGAAAAGGGTGAAATATCAAAAGTTAAAAACTACATAATGTAAGTGTGCAAAACAAAAAAAAGATAATATAAATGTGCAATATTTTTTTAAAAAAAGATAGCATAAGTTGACAAAATGAAAAAAGCAGGGACTTATCAGTTCCATGGGCCTGGAAAAGATCCTGGCTTTTAATCTCACTTTGGTAATGTTGTACAAGCTACTTATCTGGTTTTCTTGCTTGAGATATTATGAGAATTAAATATTATGTCTGAAATGTTCCTAGCTTTTAAACTTTTATGACAGTATTTGAAATAATTGCACCCTTGGGATAACTTTAGCATTTTTCATAGTTTTTTGCCTATGTTTTTTTCATCTTTAACTCTGATCTATTGATTGTTTTTTTTTAATTATTCCTTTGTAATCCTCCCTCATTTATCAGCAGTGTTGATTTAGAACCTATTTTTGTGAAAGAATTATTAGGCAGATATACACCTGAGGTATGTACTGAAACTGCAGTGTTTATTTCAGGTGGTCTAAATTTAGCTTTGAGATACAGATATATTATTAAAATGAGAACCATGTCTTGATTTCAGAGCTGCTTTTGAATGAGACATCATGGGTATACAGCCCTCACCCTTCTTTTTCTAGATCTGAAGATCTGCCTCAGTATACAATCTCTGATCAACTATAAGAAACATCACATGTTGGTATTTTAAGCCATATATTTGTTTTTAGGTATCTGTGCTTGTTTATATGATCAATTATGTAAAAATCACTCATCATAAAGATTAAAATTGTAAGTTAATAAACCTTACAATTGCATGGCTATAAGTAGAGTTTCAAGTGAATATAGATTGCTCATTTTTCTCTGCCTGCAAAATGAGGAAAACACCTAACTCTTCAGTTTTAGAGTGATGTCCTATAATCAAGACCCAGGTCACAAGTCACTTTCAAGGACAGAGGCTGGTCTGAACTACTCTGCTCAACAGTGGCAATTATAGCTGTTTCCAAGTTCTGCCAGTACACTGCACATCCGTCTGTAATAATAATAATCCTATTTTTGTGTGCACGTTTGATTTCCTTCTTAGGGGACAGAATAAGGTGGATAAAATGGATATCATGGCCTGGTTTTACCACTTATTAGTTGTGAGGTCTGGGACAAGTCATATAATCTTCCTGAGACCTTGGTTCTTTATCTGTAATATGAAAATAATAAGACCTCAGGTTTGCTGGGAGAATTGCATGTAATGATTTAGCATCTACTTCATGGTGGACACAAAAATATAGGCTCCTCTATCCCTAGTAGACTGTGAGTTCTTTGAAGATAAGGAGGGGCTCTATGGTTAATACTTACATCCTTATCCTTTAGCACAAGGAAATGTGTCATAAATACTCATGCAAGGAACGAATGAATAAACAAATGGATAACTAGAAGAGCAATGCTCTCTCTGTGTCTTCAGGAAAGGGGCTTTGGAAATCTTTGATTTATTGAATAATTTGATTTCACTTTGGCTCAGTTGAATCCAATAATATCCCAAATTGTACAAGGTTAAAGAGTATATTTCCTGGGATTTTTTTTTTTTTTTTTTTTTTTTTTTTTTTTTGGTACGCGGGCCTCTCACTGTTGTGGCCTCTCCCGTTTGCGGAGCACAGGCTCCGGACGCGCAGGCTCAGCGGCCATGGCTCACGGGCCCAGCCGCTCCGCGGCATGTGGGATCTTCCCGGACCCGGGCACGAACCCATGTCCCCTGCATCGGCAGGCAGACTCTCAACCACTGCGCCACCAGGGAAGCCCTTCCTGGGATTTTTGAGCCACAGAAGACATCTAACGTTAAACTCCGCCCTCCCTGCCATGTGAGCCATAATCTGGGGGTTCTACGGCTGAAAACACTCTAGGGTGTTTGAATCCTTGGGGTCTCAAGGATTTGAGTTCTGGGGTCTCAGAATCCTTGACTCTTTGGCTCAGGTTAAGTGACAGACTGATGCTCCCTAAACTTGAGTATGTGGCCATCTCCCCTTGGGAATTTGCTAAAATCAATTCTTAGGCATTATACTTAGAGATTCTGAGTCTAGGTTCCAGGTAAGGTGGGTCTCAGGCAACTGCATTCAAATGGCCCAAAAGGCAGTTAATGCTATTCCATAAATGTTTCTCAAATCTGTCACCATCTTTTACATTTCCAGAGTCATTTTCCTGGTCCAGTACCTGGACTATTAAGATTGCCTCTAAGGTTCCATTTATCGGCTACTTCTCATCCACCATCCACACTTCTGCCCAAGAGCTCCCTGAGAAGCCTCCACAAAGTCGTATTAACTCAACGGTTCCCTTTTTAACCTAAAGAACATAGTTAATGTTAACTAAGAACATAGTTGTCTTTTCTGGCTAATATTTTCTACCCAGCCATTTACTTCATACGCCAGTCATAACTGACTCCTCAAAACTCAACTGGGACCACAGGCACACTACTTGCTCCCATTTTTAGCTCAAGCTGTTTCCTCATTCTGGAACTCTCTTCCTCCCTGTGGCCTCATCTTTTCCGTGAAATCCCACTTAACGCTTTTAAAGTTGAGCTAAATGCAGCAAGAATCCATTGTGAGATCCTCTATGACTCTGACAGCCATGCTTGCTTATTTCTGGAGTACCATCTACTCATTCATTCATTCATTACTGAAATCAGCAACCTCTTACACCATGCTATGAATGCATGTGTTTATTACAAGTTTTGCACAAGATTCTGAACTTCTGAAAAGCACAGATCTTGTTTACATCATTTTTGCAGCCCTAGAATCCTGAGTTAGTACTCCCACAGAAGTCCCACAATGTTTTAAATAGTTAAAGCTTCATTGAAATAATATTTCAAAGTGACTAGTTTGAGAGGTAAACTTTTTCATTACATTTTTCTGATTATAAAAGTAAAATATACCTATTATACAAAATATGGGTAATAACATCATAAGTAAAAATTATCTGTGATACCACCATACAAAAAATGTAGTAAATTCCTCACATAAATTGTATATATATATTGTGATATGTTATGTATGTATAAAATACCCTTTTTTAAACTTGGGATTATACAGCATTATTATATCCTCAAATTTTTCTCATTATTAGAGTCTTAAATACTTTTCTCAAGACATGATAAAAAAAACAAATTATTCATTATGAATATCTTTATTTAGTCATTTTATAATTGCTCACATTTGATTGGCTTTCATTTCTTAAATGCTGTAAATAATGTTTCAATATTTTATGATTTTTTTTTTTCTTCAGGAAGCCACTCAAACAGTAATTCTCAAGTCAAAGGGTCAAAACATTTTAAGGCCTTGATACAGACACGGCCTATTTGTCTTCCAGAAAAGTTAAATTATTTTCCATTCCCATAGCAGTATGGGACTTATACCACATCTTTATTAGCACTGAGTTGTGTTACCAAAAGAAAAAAGCAAACAAACAAGCAAGAAATTTGTCTGCATTTTATATGTCTAAAAGAACCCTTTGATTTCAAAATTTACTTTCATTAACAGAAAGTTGAATGAGTTTGGATATTTCACAGATGTTTAAAAACAGAAGAGTTGACACATAGCCTTAGTTTATTCTTTTTTTCTAATAAAGGGGTAGTTTTACTTACTAATTTATATATTTTAAAATTTAGGGTATTTATGCATTATTTATATTATTACTTTCCAATGTTTGACACTTTAGTCATGTACGTTATTACTAACAGGTGTTTCTAATTTTTATGTAGTAAAAGCAGTTACTTTTTTCAAAATTTCTCCATTTTTCTGTTCTTTAAATTTCCTGACTTTTTGGTAACCTACAAATATAACTCTTTATGTTTTTCAGAGTTTATGGTTTTATTGTATTCATGAATTCACCTTTTACTTCATTTGTTTACACTCTTCTTTGTTGCTAAAAGTACATTGCTTAGGAAGAGAAAAATATATTTAATAAGAAAAATGAGACAAAAGGTAAAACAATAAAAGGACAAATTTTACTTTTTAATTTTTCATGAGGTGAGAATCTACTTTTATTTATTTCACATATCTAATCAATTGTTCAAGCACATATTTATCAATCATAGTGGTTAAGCCATATTTCAAATTCTGTAAGTAATTCTGTACTTTAATTTCATTTTATGAGGTAGTAGCTGGTATAAAACTGTCAATCATTAGAATATGTATATCAGTTCTACCTTAAGGAAAATGATGTCTAAGTGAAAAACTTTTACTTCTCCTCTTCAGATTACCCTGGCGTAATCATTATCTTCTTGAAACATAAATCTATATGAATACACATATATATATACACACAAACAGTCTTTTACAAAAAAAAATACTGTTTCATTCTCCAGCTTCAAATGATGCATATATTGGACAAATATCGTTTTCCAGGTTGCAATATATTATATCAAAGTCTTCTAAAGTGTTTCATTTTGGAAAATATTTAACAATTATGTTTAAAAGAATCATTACATTTCATTAAAAGAAAATCTATCATTACATTTCATTAAAAGAAAATCTAAGTCTGTTTTGAAGCTGTCTGGGAGCTGACCATATGCACATACACACGTGTACACGAATACATATACATACAATTCATATATAGTCAGAAACATATGTATGTATGTGTGTATAAAAGTATGGATCAGGGCTTCCCTGGTGGCGCAGTGGTTGAGAGTCCACCTGCCAATGCAGGGGACACGGGTTCATGCCCCGGTCCGGGAAGATCCCACGTGCCGCGGAGCGGCTGGACCCGTGAGCCATGGCCGCTGAGCCTGCGCGTCCGGAGCCTGTGCTCCGCAGCGGGAGAGGCCACAACAGTGAGAGGCCCACACACCGCAAAAAAAAAAAAAAAAAAAAAAAAGTATGGATCATACATTTGTGTGTATATGTATGTATTTGTATGTATATTTGTGCATATATGTGTATATCAGACAAGTATGATTAAATTATTGAAAGCTATAGGTTTCAAAAACCAAAATTATAAGAGTTTTGCTGAAAGAATATATGTGTCTACAATGTCACTGAAGAAAAAATAGTAGGCTAAAGTTAATAAAGTCTCATATCTTGAGATTCTTGATTGATCTCAAGGGATGATCTCAAAACACCCTTGAATGATTTTATAAAAGTTCTAAAATAAGTTAGCAAGCTACATTCACCTTTGCTCAAGTGACTTTGGAATGAAGGATTGTCATGATCTAAGTAGTAATCATAAGAACATCAACGATGTAATAATAGCATTATTTATTATACGTAAACCATGTACCAGACACCCGACTGGCACTTAGCATATATCAATTTCTTTAGAGCTTAATAAATATATAAGCATGTCTTATTGCTATTTGTTAGATGATAAATTGCGGCTTGAAAAGGTTAACTAATATGTGTAGTATCATATTGCTAATAGAAGGCAGAACTAGAATTGGAATTCAAGACAAAATATACCAAACGCTAGAGTCTGTGCCCTTATCATTACACTGGATTGTCTCACAGCTAATTCTGATTAAAGTGGCCCACACTGGAAACACACACACGCACACAATTGTTAAGGTACTTTTCACATATTCACTTCACATAGCCAATAATATGGGACAGTGTGCTGGGTCAAATGAAGGTGGTAAAGTTTGCTGCTGAAAGATTGAAAGATTAGAGGATTTATAAAGTATCAAAACTTTGGGGGAGGGATGAAACTTTGACCTTGTTATTTGTTATATTTGTCATTATTGTCATCACACCATACTCTGCTATTATCAAGATCACGGGCATGATAACCCTATAGCATCTCCTCTCAGTGGGCAAGGCACTGTGTGAACACTCAGCCTGCTTCATTTCATTTTAGCCTCACAATAGCCCTGTGATCACCATATTACAGATGAAAAAATCAAGTTCAGAAGAGGTTAAAGATCACTTAGCAGTCTCTAGAGTCTGATTCCATACTGGGTGTGAAAGGGAATTATTAATAGAGCAGAACACGATCATCTCCTTCCCCAGGTTAGACCCTCTATCCATAGCTCAGATTCCTTGCCTCTAATCCACAAGAATATATTCGTTAGTCCCCAGAGTATTTTCACTTGGTTATATTTAATATCCCACGGTTAAATTGCAAAGGTAGCTCTCTGTCTTCACTTTACCTCCCTCCTGGCTTCCTTCTTAAAGAAGTTATTACTAAAACATCTAAAGGATGGAGCATCGTGATCGGAGATGTGTCCAAGTGGTGAATAATATAAAGTCCAATAACAATAAGAACAATGGGGGGATTCCCTGATGGTCCAGCGGTTAGGACTCCACGCGTTCATTGTCAGGAGTGCAGGTCAATCCCTGGTCGGGGAACTAAGATCCTGCAAGCTGCATGGCACGCCCCAAAAAATTAAAAAAAAAAAAAAAAGAACAATGGTTCTTTTCTTGCTATATAAGAATACCTCCATCTCATCTCACTTTCAAACTACTTACTCACTGGTTGTATGGCTATTTCCATATAATTGTGTGTTGAGGATACGTTACCTGCTCTGGGTCCTTCACCAAAGGAGTCCCTCTGAAGATATTTTTCATTTTACTTCACCAACCACAATTCAATTCAAGTTCATTTCAATAAGCACCTTTTCCTCAGTTTCATAGCAGCAAACAATATCGTTGTCCTTCTACACATATTTAAGCATCTTCAAGTATATTCACAAGTATAGTGAGATCTTAGTGCCTCTTGACTGAGTTGCACAGGAGTGTTGGCTGATTCCATGTGTGGCATTAGGATAAAAAGCCCAAGAAAGGCTGCATGAAGGAAAAAGACCAGGGATGGCTTTCATACCACCACGAAAGAAGATGCTAATTGCATCAAACCATAATTTTATAAAATTTTCACTGTCACAGAATTTTAGAGGAGAATAAAATTTCAACTTCTAGAAAAATGAAGGTTTTAAACCCTTAAAATGATCACATTTTTATATTACAAGATGACAACTAAATGCAAAGCAAGTTGCTAAAATAGAATGTTAACTTGGTATCTCTTGTGAACAAACGCAAAATGCAAATTGGCAATTGTATGTGATTTAGCGTATGTTCTCTGGTGAAAGACTATGATCAAAAACAATGAAAAAACTATCTATCCAATAATGCACCATCCATCCAGGTGTGAGTGACATGGTATGTGCATCTCTATATATGTATACAGAGCATGTATACAGGTATAATAAGTAGATTCATCTGTGTAAGGATACAGAAAGATGCAATAGCTTTGAGAAATAATGATAATACTGCATGAGAAAGAATTGATTTATGATATAGTTCTCAAGGGTCTGAAATTGCCTTAAAGTGTTGCTGCATTAAAATCTGCATAAAGTTGTGAAGGACATAAGCATAACTGATATGTGATATGATACATGACATTCCTATATCAAAATGCAAGATGAGGCTTTTCAGAGGAAAGTTGATTTACGTCCAAATATCAAAAATATTATGTCTATGTCTTCAGGCAGGGCAATGTATAATCTTCAAATATAGCTATAGATATAAATACAGACATAGACATAGATATACATATATACATACATATAACTTAATTAGCCTTTTTACTATTTTATGATTATGAATTCTTTACTCTTGGAAAGTAAAAAATCTACAGAAAAATTGTGATACATTTCTTCCCAATTAAGAAGGCACAACATATTCCTCAGCAATTAAACCTAATAATGACTACAATTTCAGCCGTTAATTGATAAACTAATTGTTTGTATTAAAGAAAAAAAAAACCTCTGAGCAGGTTTCAGAATTAATTTATGTTTTTAAATGTGCAAGAACTTTCTAAGTAGAATGCCTTAAAAAGACATTCCCTCAAAGAACAGACGGTATTACAAGATAAAATTCAATTATAACAAGTGTATTGATGTTTTTCACTAAGAATATTCTCTTAATCACTTACATTAGCATTAATTTAATTTCAAGTTTAATTCCATTACAAAATATTGGTTTTTAATAGTGCACATGGACTTGACTCCAGATAAATTAGGGAGAGTCACATCTCAATAAACATTTGTTTTATCTAGCAAAAGAGAGGGAGGTTCAGAGACAAGCAGAATAAGCTAATTCTCAAGGAAAAGGCTTTACAAATCGCTGGTAGAGCTAATAATCATTTTCAGATCTTGGAATAGAGCTGAGAAAGTACATAAAATATATTTTTTCTCCACTAGAATGCATTGCCCAATAGGAGCTTAACTGTGTTATAGAATGAGAAACAAGCTGTGGATCATAATACTTCCCTTCAGAAGCCAGCTTTGCTATTTACTAGCTCTGGCAAATCACTTCACTTCTCTTGGCCTCAGGTTAGAAAGGAACAGAGGGCACAAACTGTGAAATGCGGGGTTGCACCAGGCTCACAGGTGTCTGTTGTCTAAAATGCACAATATTTAAAATTTTTGAACCAATGTGAAAAAAAATCATTAGATGATATAGGAAGAGAGAGAGAAACAGAGGGGGGAAAGGAGAGGGCCAGGACAAGAGCACCTAGAATTTGGCTTCTCTTGAAAAATCAGAGAAACATGACAACAGTTGGCTGGGTCTGAGTTTTCTCTCCTCTCTTTAAATAGGCTTGTCTTTCCTGTTCAGCTTGGTTCTATGTAATTCACTGCTGAGGCAAAGTGCCAGTTGCCATTTTTCATTTCACTAGGAATAAATCTTTTCATTTGATAGAAAAATATTTTCTGCCCTGTTGATTCTATCAAAGTGAGAAAGTACTCATTTCCAATGCCTCCTAGGCAGCTGCAGGCGTTGGGGTCTGCGGCTCCCTTACTTCACCATCTAAATAAATTTCCTTTCATTCTGTGATTTCAAGTCTGAGCCACGTTGACCTAAAGTTTGTGGCCTTTCATCCTAACTCAAAATAAGCACTTATGCCCCAAGTAATCAAAATAACCCTTGTAATGTTGACCATAAACTAATTGGACTCTAATTAGTTTATGGTCAACATTACAAGGGTTTATAATTGGACTCTAATCCAATTATAATTGGATTTCCTCAAAAGAAGTTGGCCATTTTCCTTTTAGCCAAATTCATCCAAATTGTTATGAGTATGGAAAGGCAGGAAAAAATGAACATCTTGTACAAGAAACCCCAAATCAGCTTAAGAGCAAGCAGCTTCCTTGTAGCTTATGATCTACCAAGCCAAGAGTTCAATAGAGTGGTTCCTTCCTTGCTACCTAATTCATGTTCTCCATCTCAATTTCTTCTTGCCTGCTTCCCACGCTGTTTACTTACTGCCCAAGAAGACATCCTTCACGGTAATTCATATTATAACCATTGAGGATGCCAGCTCATTTAAAAATACCTTTCCTAAATCAATACTCAAAAAGCTTCTCTAATTGTGAAAAATATATGCTCTTTCAGCCTGAAAGTTATTACCTAGAAAATGGCTCTTCCATCCCAGGCCCTCTCAGCTCCTACCTTTCAAAGAATCAATTATGGGTTGCAGTATCATCCTCCACTATACATAAGGACCAACTTATGCTCAGAAGTGGAATCAAAGCTAAGACTTAAAGCAATAAAATCCTTGGTGGTGAGAAATGGAATATTTTCTGCCATGTCGGTAAACAAAGGATGTCACAGTCATCGGTGATTGCAGCCACAGCCAATGGTGGGCTGGTGAGCCCTAAGGGATCTCAGGAAGGAAAGAATACCTGCCATCCAGCAGCCATCAGATGGCAGCCACTCCCTCCGGTGAGCCCTGAGGAAACTCAGGCTGTGAAAGCACAGGATACTGGCCCCAGATAGCTGAGGTGCATATCTAAGGAATGATTTCAGTGAGCCCAGATTCTTGCATCTCCCCATACATAGAAAAGGACTAAATTCCTTAACTTGAGATGTCTGGTTTTCCTTAATTAACAATAATCTTTTGATGTTCGGACTACCTGCCCATTGTTGCAAAACTCCTATATAACCTGGTTTCCCCCCTCACCTCCTCGGAGGAGCAGTTCTCTCAGGGTTACTTGAGATGCTGCCTCCCGGGCTTGAAGTCCCACCAAATAAAACATAACTTTCAACTCTTAGGTTGTGAATATCTTTTTTTTTTTGCCGTACGGGGGCCTCTCACTGTTGTGGCCTCTCCCGTTGCGGAGCACAGGCTCCGGACGCGCAGGCTCAGCGGCCATGGCTCATGGGCCCAGCCGCTCCGTGGCATGTGGGATCCTCCCGGACCGGGGCACGAACCCACGTCCCCTGCATCGGCAGGCGGACTCTCAACCACTGCACCACCAGGGAGGCCCCTATATATGCTAATTTAATTACTCCTTGCATCCATCTATAAGTTCGATAGTATGATGCCCATTTTACAGATGAACAGTTGAGGCTCTAAGAGTAAGAAACATGCCCAAATCACTGAGCAAATAAGTGGATGGAATAGAATCTGAACTCAGGCAAACTAACTCCACAGCCCCCATTTTTAAGTCTTATACCATGTGGCTCAGTTCTTGGGGTGGCTGTGTGAATGCAATGAGGTTATATATATAAATATTTCCTATTATATAGATATCACTGTTCCAGGAAAACAGCATGTGACCAATAGCTGTTCATTTTTCTTCTCTTGCAATTTCATCGATTAAATAACTGAGGTTCAGAGGAGTCAAATCACTTGCCCCAAGATGGGTCACCTGGGAATAGAATCGCCAGGTCTTACTCCAGAATCTGCAAAGTTGCACTGCTTCTGTATGAATGCAGTAAGTCATCAGGAAGTCCGAAGACTGTAGGCACTTCCGAGATCATCCCCTCCACTTTTGCACCATCACTGCTATCAGGATTTATGCACTTTTGTGTACAATAATTACGTATTGAGTATTCAAACCCTTGAAGTTACACAGGGCCTTGTGACTGAATTCTGAATGTGTGTCTCTCTCAGGACAGACATAGGAAAATCTGTCACACATGACACTCTCTCTTTTCCCCCATCTGTCAGCCTGAGACAGAGGATTCAGCAGAAGGCTCAGAGGTTCTCAGGAATGACAGAGTCATGGGTTCAGAGGAGCCCAGATCTGTCCAACAATCAGGAACAGCCATCAACCAGGAACATCCATACTGGATCTGTGCAACTAAGAAACATTTTTTCAAGGGAAAAACACTAAAATTTTTGGTTGTGTCTGTTACAGCAGCTCTGTTACTCACTTAACTAATACACAATCACAAATGTAAAAAGCCACACAAAGTGTGAGGAAGTATACAACTCTTGGACAACTTGTGTCCCATCTAGTTTTTTAATATGGCTATAGCTGGATCTAGAGTAGAATGTCCTAGAATGATATTTTCCAACATTCTACATCCTATCTTTAAAAAGACTCCTGTGGATAGATACAAATCTAATTATGGAAATGCCATGCAATGTAAGTGACGGCTTCTTTACATACATTTTTTTAATGAAGGTGTGGGTTCCGAATTACAAAACCAACCCTAGCCTTTTCACAGTCAATAGTCCATTTCCAGTTTTCAGAAAATAGAATTGCATTGGAAGGGTCGTTGGGGAAGTTATGAACCGTCTTGGCTTTCCATTTTATACAATAGAAATACTAGTCTCTGTTACAATTTGACTATGTGGGATGAATGAAATAGATAATATCCTTATAATAAACTTATATAAATATAAGATGCTAGCTCTGTCATCTAAAGATGTATGCTCACCATACAATGCCTTGAATTAAAACAAAAATGAACATTCTGAGAAAATTGAGCCCTAGAACTGTAGAAAAATGCACATGATTGCCCATAGAATAAGGAAAGGAGCAATGCCATATTTGGCATTCATAGTAGTACAGAATTTACTTTAGAAATAAACTGCACCCCTTTGCTATGTGTAATATAGCCCCGGGATCAACTCCACACCCTTGTCCTCTGTTGGTACATTCCTACGAGGCAGGCCTTTAGAGAACCAGAACTTTTTCCATACTTCTAAATTTGAGCAACTTTTACTCTCTGCCAGAGAGGTCTTTGGTTAAAAAGAAAGAGACTTCTTTTGTCAAATTCATCAAAACAACATTTAGAGGTTTCTAATGACATTCTAACTTGAAACACTGGAACTTGTGAGCAGATGTACTGATGAATCCAAACACTCATTGAGTGTGTGGGAGGGATTTACATGACAAGAGGAAATGCCAAGAGGTAAACCGAACATCACAGCACATTAAGGACTGTGTGAGCTGTTTTACAGATCATCTCATTTCACGTCTCCATTTAAATGCACTAAAATAGTTGTGACTCTCTCTATATTACAGATGAGGAAACCGAGGTCCCAGAGCTGGGTGGTGAAGGATAGAAGTTTTAAGTCAGGGTTGATTGATTCTACAACCTGTCATCTTTCTACATGACAAAGCATTCTCTGAAATTAGAAGAAAGATAAAAGTCAATAATAAAATAGATTTGAAAAAGAAATTAAAACCATTAGAAACTTCACTCTTCAAATGACAATGTATTACCAAATGTGTCTGAAACGTATTGTTTTAAGTTATACTAGATAGTAAATAGAATTACTTAATTCAATATGTCAGGGAGGAAGAAATTTTCCTCTACCCTCTAGGTTCTTCTGGCTGATCTAAGAATTAAATTGACATGAGACAGATTAATATGAGAAAAATCAAACAGAAGTTTAATAACATGCATACATGGGAGAGACACAGGAAAATTGAGTAACTCACCAAAATGGCCCAAGCCCTCACCTTAAATGTCATCTTCAGCTAAAGACAAAAGAGGATGCAGGGGGTAGTGATTTAGGACTTCAAAGGGAATGAAGGCAATTCACATGGAGATGAAAAACAAATGTTTCGTAGATAAAAGTTTGCTGGGCCAGGCAGAGACAATGGGACACCAGAGGAATTTTAACAAACAGACTTTGCTAGGTTCCTCCCTGTCTACACACTACTTCATACTATAGTTATCTGTGGTGATAGTTCCCTTCGTGGAACAGGTCTTCTATCTACATTCTTTTGCGCAGTTAAGAATGCCAAAGGTTTATCCTGAGTCTTTTGGTCCTTAAAAAATAATCAGCTTAAATTAATCCTTCTGCCAAAAAGACATAATTAGGGGTGGCAAATTTTGCTCCCCTGCAAATATAATTATCAAACACTTAAGTAAACATTGTAGAAAATGTTTTAAGATACCAAGGCTCTCTCTGTATCATATATATTATAATTAATGCAAAATATCTCACTTCTAGTTAGTGTTATTTTTTCCTAGGACCAGGATTTCAACATATACAGTGTTTTTAATATTTTCTTTCCTACCTTTTTTTTCCCTGAAATAAAGTACTTGTTTTTCTAAAGCATTCCTCAAAAATGAGAACATGACTCCGAAAGCAACCGTAATGGTGTCCATACTTGTTAAGCTATATTTTTCCCTAAACGTTCTTGCCAAGTTTCTCATACAATATATTTAATATCTTTCTCTTAGCTGGGGTAGAAATAAAATAATTTATTCATTGTCCTTTGAGGATTGTGCAATGGTAACAAAACCAATGATGCTGTCCACTTTATCATATATTACCATTATCTTATATCCTTTAGAACTATAATTACAGCTCATCTTAATTGCTACCATTTTCCAGATAAGGCACCTGAGTCAGAAAGGTTAAATAATTTGTCCATGAAACTCTGCCAAGGGATAACTGAGCCGGGATTAAACTCAAAGATTCTGCACATCTGCACATTTATATCATGAGCAATGCATTCCATAAATTAGAATATTCTGACTGGGATTCCTCTGAGCCTCTCAAGCTTATATCCCACATCTTGTCATGCAATTCAAAAATATATGATATTCAGGAAAGAAGAAAATGGTCTTTATTTTTCCTCTCTTTCACAAAATACTACAAACTGAAGGAAATATTGCTTCTTTCCCATGAAATTTTAGAAAAAGTTCTGAAAGAACTTGACCTCTGAAGATGGAACCTACTAATTTGTTCTAAGTTTTCAGAGGAGCAACTGAAAACTCATTCGTCATTTGTAAACAATGACTAATGAAATACGTTAACGTAACCTAGGCAGATTGCGAAAAAAATGTCTCGTTGGGTGATTTGAGAAGGTAGTAATTGTTAGTCATTTATTTTACTATAGAAATTAATAAATCCCATTATGTTTCTCCCATTAACAAATAAGACTGAAGTTTTGTCCCTCACTTTGCTAAAACATGATCTACTCTAAAATCAGTATGTTATTAGAAGTATAACTTCCAGATTATACCCCATGTTCAAGTTCTCTGAACCTCAGTGACCCCTGTGCACTTGGCAAACATCAACTAATCTTCAGGACACTTCCACTGGGACCAAATATAACCTCCAGTTTTCTATCAACAGATTGTTCCCGGGAGAACCTGCAAAGAGATCAGATTCGGGATATGGGATGGAACACATGTTCCACTTCTCAGTTGACTAATGGCAAGTACGCAGGGGCTTCCTGGTCTCAAACAGTGAAAGGAGACAAAACAACACAGCATAACAGGTCAGGGGTCATGGTCATAGGACGAGGCTTCTAGACTGAGGGCAGCTGTCCACCCTGCACTGTGCATTGATTCATTAGGCACATCTCTGGTTTCTCCAAGAATCACTATAGCACCATCACTCATGGCTGCCCTCTGCACATTCACCTGGAACAGTCCCAAAGGGCAAACATGGACTCAAATATTTCTTGTCAACTATTCCAGATGCACTAACCTTCCCCACTCCTCACCAACGCTTCTAGATAAAGAGATAATAAATTCTTCTAAGAGGGATTCATAAACTCTCAGACTATTTTTTTAAGTGAAGTTCACAAAGCGTTACATCAGCAAACACCAGAAAATATAGCCCTTCTTAACATGGCATGTCAGAATGCTTTTTAAACCTCCGAATCCACACACCACAACTTAATATATATTCAAAGCCCCAAACTCTCTGCAAGTTACACTCTCTTCAAGACACCCGTTCCCTCATCAAAGTCTTGCTGGGAGAAACAGACGTTTTTCATTTACTTTTGCTTCTTCCCTCTGCCCAGCAGCTCTCAGAGCAAGAAAACCAGTTACTGAAACTCTACTGCACCCAACTCAGGAACATTAAGACCCTAAACTTTGTGGCCTCGCCCGACTTCCTCAGCCTTGCCTTGCTTTGTCATTATGCCCAAGATGAAGGGGAAAAGGAGGAGAGTTGGTAGTGAGTACAGAGATAGCTGAAGATCCCTTTGGCATTTTCACCCTCCCTGCCAAGGAAGAATGGGTAGGAGCTAAGACTGCTGGTGCCCCAAACTGTTCTTGTTTCACCGAATATCAGTTCTCAAAGGAGAATGAGCTTTCTGACTATCCTGTATGTCTAATAATTGCTCATCGGTACTAGAATCCTACTACCAAAAACGTTACACGACCATAGCATATGACATGAATTTGATTCACAAGTGCCCATATTTCCTATCAGTGCCTGGAAAAAGTGGAGTTTGCTATTGCTTCAAAGTAATAATCCAAGAATCATGTTTATTTTTCTTAAAAAGAAAGAAAAAACAAAAGGTTATAACCAGCCCAAATACATTTTAGGAAAATTGACTTTAATCCAAATCACTGTCATCCCAAAACATATAAAAAATTTTGAGTTATTATTTGATGCTCCCAAAATGATTGCTAAAAACCTATAGTAGGATTTTTTAGAGAAAAAAAAAAAAACTGTATTTTTCTGAAGAGATAAACTAGTCAATAGTACCCCCTGGTGGCAATAGACGCTCATCTGCTTGGGAATCGGCTGTGGTTTTAAAATCTCCAAAGGGAAGATTTCATGACCTCTCCCGGTAAAACATTCCAGGATTTTACTCTCAGGTCTAATAAAAATACTTTACAAGACAGCATGCACCCATTTCCTCTAGTCAAACCTGCCTTTTTAGTTGAGATGAGAAACAGATTGTCTCTACCCTTTATTGCTGGCCTTTGTGTACATCGTTAGGGCCATGGAGAGGGAACCACAGCAAAATTGTGTGAAACGGGTCTGGTCAGAGGAACTCATCATGGCCCACCTACACATCCGTGCAGAGGACGACCCGCAGATACTAGGTCCACTGTTCAGAGCAGAGGGTGTAATTTAATGGGCCAGAATATGCAAAGCAAAGATCTCCATCTGAAGACTGCTTCAAGGGTCCCTCATAGAACGTGAATCACTGCACCCTTGACCTCTGCACAGGGTCACTCCAACTGCGACTCTTCTCAGAGGCGATACTCAAAACGGGTTTTAATCAGGCATCTTCGAATAATAGTGTCTATTAATGTTTTCACTCTCTGCACTTCGACTATGATGGGACAGAACTAAAATTAAAGTTTGTTTTTTCTCTTTAAAGTCTAGCGTTATACCTTTTCTATCACTGAACTGAAGGCTATTTTACATTTTGCTCATTTAACTCTTTAAAAGTGAATAAACTTTTGATTTTTTATGTTATTCACTTTAGCACTTCCCAATGATTTTCGAAGTATAGACCAAGCTGATGTCTGCCCAGTACATTCTGCTCTCAGGTTGACATGAGAAGACTTTCTTTTTTCTGTTTTTTTTTTCCACTAAATAATTACTATTTTATTATTATTGTTACCTCAGGTGATTAAGAATGTAGGCTTCTCGTGTATATCTCTAGAGAGCATTTGTTTTTATAATCCAGTCAGTGTAAAGATTAGCTTTACCCCATATTTTTCCAGGGGAGTGAAAAATTTTAAAAATGAGTTAAACATGATGTCTTATGTGTGATAAGGGAAGATGTAATTTGCCGAGACTCATTTGGGGACCTTTAATTTTTAAAAAACACAGTATAATAAATGCCAAATTCACATTTCATAATGATTTTTGATCTTATCTCTAAAAGGGAAAGGACAGATTCATGGAAAGTAGTATAATTAACACCCATTCCATAAGTGCATGTACCATGTTTTATGCTGACAGGTAGATAATATATGTTGTAAAAGAACAACCAATTGCATATTTTTGCTTAAAATCTCCTAAATTATATGTGGGCCATATATTCATTTTGTAGTTTGTTGATAATCATACTCGTCTTTAATCTTACGCAATAATGTCTGTAGTTAATGTATATTCAATCTATTTTAATCTAAAATGAGCAAACGAAAAAAAAGAGGGGAAGTCGATCGGAACACAACTTTCTCTTTCCTTTATTCATTCAAGGGTAGCCCAGCATTGCACTTAATGACTGTCAAAAGATTTCTAATCCAGATAAATGCAGTCATATTAACTTTGAAGGTCCTCTCCCCCCCTCTAGTGGTGAAAAGCAGTATAGAAAATTGACAGGATACCCATGAGATTGCAGCTGATAGTACAGGAAAGAACGCTGCTTGGAGAGTGACTGGAGAGGGTTCAAGTCCCACATCTGCCACTGACACCTACATGAACTTGAGAGTTCACTTGGCCTTGTGTTTTTGTTTTCTCATCAGATATAGAGTAATGATGATGGTTTGCAAAATTGTTGCGATGGTCACAATAGAAAATATCAAATGTATTTAGAAATCGATCAAACAAAACTAGATTTTTAAATTTATTTTTAAAGAAAATACAAGACACATAATATGTTGATTGATTTGATCCTGTGGTGGACACTCAGGGCAGCTTCCATGGTCCCTCCCTCCTGGTACTTAGAGCACTGAGAGGAGAAACAGCCTTTACCGAGTGATCAAGCATCGTGCCCCCAGCAATGAAATAAACTGACATCACGCGTCAGGTTATCCTCTGAGAAGACCTCCACATGTCATCTTCTTGCTCAAAATGTTTAACTCAAATCTAATCACAAAGGAACAATCAGACACATCAGAACTGAGGGTTTTTCTGAAAGGAAAAAAAAAATTCTGTTCTGGAGTCTGAAAACCTCAGTATCTTGGAATCAATGAGACTGAGAAGAATTCATAATTAAAAGAGATTTTTAAAAAGCTATGAGAACCAAATGTAATATATGATCCTCAGTTGGATCCAGGATTGGGGAGGGGCATAGTACTGGGGCACTTGTAGAGGTTTGAAAATGGGCTTTATTTGAGACCGTAATATTGAACTATTCTAATTTATTGACTTCTTTCTTGCATGTGATTGTTTAGAAGAATGTCCTTGATCTTAGGACATACATGTTTAAATATCTGGAGTGGAAGTACCATGATTAAAATATATTTGTGTGTGTGTGATTAAAAGTATACAAGTGTGCTAGCTTTCCAACTTTTCTGTCATTGGAAAATTTTTCAAAATTAAAAAACAAACAAATGAATGCTCTTAGATATTCTACCGATTGAAGATTTGTTGGGGTTAACAATTTCCTCTTTGTAATTGTAATTGTCCAGGGAAGAGCTTTCCTCTACAATACTGTCCACCTTCATCCGAGGCTTCTGTGACATGATCTCAGGTATTAAAGCTTGAATTATAAAGAAACAGCTCCTCTGCAAATTTCTGCCCTGGGTGGATAACTTTCCCTATTTGTAAAATGAGAATTATAAGAATAATCCTGTTTCGGGTACTGAATTCTCCAGGAACTTTATCATTAGTTCTTCACCCTTTTATAATTTTTCCTTCAAATTTTCTTTCCTCAACATTTGTTACTACTGTAATGCTATAAAATTGCTGGCATTTTTGTCCAAATTGTGTGGTTTCAAACCCCCTACTCCTCTGCAAATCTTCTCTCCCAGTCTGTAAGGCTTTCCACCCTCTTTCATTAAAACATGAAGAAAATGTACCCACTTCTCCTTCTGTAAAATCATGCTTGACCACCTTCAAAGACATCCCTCAAAACTCAGAGTTAATCCCTCTATCTTCACTCACTCTCCTCTTAATTATACTAATTGCAAGTGTGTGTGTGTGTGTGTGTGCGCGCGCGCGCGTGTCCTTTACTGGGCTGAAATTCCCTTGAACACAAGGAGCTCTTATCAACTATTGAGCATCAGTCAGAACATCTGCTGCTGATCAAGTGGACAATGTACATTTGCTGAGTGAATGTATGAAAGCAATTTGCAAACTGTAAAGTGCTAATGCTAATTGCCGCCAAGTGGCAGTGGCAGTCACACACGTTAGTCATCAGCAATGACAGTTATACACATTAGTTATTAGCATTCAGTTGGTGGTACAAGAGATGGCAGACTAAATAGAAGACATGGGACCCTGGCTGGATAATTTTGTGTGAAGTAGGATATTTAGAGCATGGAGGTCTTGGAAAGGGATGGAGAAGGGAAAATGGCCAAACATTAATTTTATCCACACTGTCTTTTGGCCCAGACTCCAGGTGACTGTTTGCAGAGCTGTGAAATGTAAGGTTGTCAAATCACTGCTAGAAATATCTTCCAGTGAATCTTGTTTCTTTGAGTCCCGCCACTCCACCCAAAGCCCCTGGGAGCAGCTAGGAGGGAGAGCAAAGATGACGGACAGGATGAGGAGGGAAGAAAAGACATGATGTGTTCTACTCCTGACCTGGCGGGCCCCTTGGCCTCACTCCTCCAACTCATTTCTTTCCATCTCCGTGATGAATATTGAAATGGATCACGCCTGCTGGGACCCACTTCTAAAGGAGGCCGAGAAAGGTGAAGTGCTGCCCTCTACTGGCAGCTTCTGCAAATCTTCACACTCAGTTCATCACATAGTCAATAAGTTGTGTTCAAACAGTCCCCCTCCTGCAACTCATTTTGAGAAGACAGTACAACACAAAGGCAGACTTTCTTTAAATTCAATACACTGTAGTAGCAAATAGCTCTTTGTCACTGAGCGTTTTCACATCTTTTAAAATCTGTTTTTAACTGTTTGCCTTTGTGTTTAAATTTGGCTGCAGGAATAATTTTAGAAATTCTTTGTGCAGGTAAAAAGTGCTGAATCACCCAAAGGACAAGTTCTCATATGTTTAGGGCATCTGCCCAGTATATCTGAGGCAAAACAATCGGAAAAACAAGAGAGAGAAAGCAAGAAATAAAAGAGTTCAACTTCAATAACCTTATGCAAAATTTTGTACAGAGAAAATCTACATGAAGTTAAGCAAAATATAGTAGACTATATATAGACTGCGATGTGTAGAGAAACAAAATTCATCACCCCAAAATGTCTCTTTGGCATGTGGATTATTTCAGGCTGAAAAAAATCAAGGCCCAAAAGACTCAGGATAAACCTTTGACCTTTCCCCTAACTGCCTAAAAGAATGTATGCAGAGAACCTGTTACAGGAAGGAAGCTATCACCATAGATAACTATAGTATGAACCAGGTGGTAAACAGAGAAGAACCCAGTAAAGTCTGTTGAAATCTTCTCTGTGTCCCATTGTCTCTGCCTGGCCCGGCAAACATTTATTTATCAAACATTTGCTTTTCTATCTCCATATGAATTGCCTTCATCCCCTTTGAAGTTCCAAACCAGTACCCCCAACACCCTCGTTTATCTTTAGCTGAAGATATTTAAGGTGAGGGCTTGGGCCATTTTGGTGAGTTACTCAATTTTCCTGGGTGTCTCCCTCATATACAATTTATTAAACTCTGATTTTCTCCTGTTACTCTATCTCATGTCCTTTTAATTCTTAGACCAGCCAGAAGAACCTAGAAGGATAGAGGAAAATGTCCTCCTCCCTGACAATATTGTGATTTATAAAAAGAAATATACACGTGGTCTTTATCCCTGTTCCTGGCACGGAGCTCCTAAAACCCCTGGACTTTCCTGTGAAGAGAGCAATGAAGGTGCCGTTAGTTAATTTAAGGCGGTTACCTTTGGACAGTACTTAAGATGGGGCCTGGCTGCCAGTAGAGCCAGTCCTATGATTAGAGGGTTGGCACTTTCAGTCCCATTCCCCAGCCTCCAAGGAGGGGAGATGGGATGAAGACTGAATTCTATCACCAATGGCCAATGATTTAGTCAATGATGCCTATGTAACTAAGCCTCCATTAAAACCCAAAAGAAGGGGGTTTGGTGAGCTTCCAGGTTGGTGAATACATGGAGATTCAGGGAGAATGTAGTGTGCTCGGAGGGCATAGTTGCTTCACGCCCTTTCCTCATACCTTGCTCCACGTATCTCTTCCATCTGGCTGTTCCTGAGTTCTAACCTTTCATAATAAACTGGTGATCCAGTAAATAAAATGTTTCTCTGAGTTCTTTGAGCTGCTCTAGCAAATGAATTGAACCCAAGGAGAGAGTTGTGGGAACCTCTGGTTTATAGCTGGTTGGTATGAAGCACAGGTAATAACCTGGACTTTGATGTCTGAAGTGGGAGCAGTCTTGTGGGACTGAGCCCTGAACCTGTGGGACCTGACGCTCTCTCTGTGTAGACAGTGTCAGAATTGAGTTAAATTGTAGGACACCCAGCTGGAGCTGGAAAATTGCTACGTGGTGTGGGGAAAAAAATCCCACACATCAGCATTTGAATTGATGAACACACATTACGGTTGGTGTCAGAAGTATAGATGTTATACAAATTTTACATTAATTTAAAAGATGAAATGTATACTGAACTATTCATGGAGGGAGGGCTTTATAATCCCTTCTGTTACAGATTTGAAAGCTTTTCATTTGCTCCAATCCCAGTTTATATCCTGTCCTAAATATACACTTGCATCATTCTGAGACAGGAAGGGGGCAGGGCACAACTGTTTAAAAGAATGATCTAGCCCGAGGACAGAACATAAACTGATTAGAATCAAATAGGTCCAAGATGGCGGACTAGTCGACTTCCACTAGACCCTGAGTCTTAGGATATGCTCATTGCAACACATCAGCACAGATAAATGACACACCCACTGGCACCACGTTCCAAGGCCAGCCATAAAGGTCAAAAAGTGGGCGGTGGCCCAATTCCTGGAAATCCCCGCCCCTTCCTGAAATAGCTGGAATACTCCTCCCACTCATTAGCCTAGGAAATGACCCACCCCTATAAAAACTGACAACCCCATACCTTGGGGCCTGTCTTCTTCCCAGATGGCCCACACGCTGTCTATGGAGTGTGTATCTCCTTGAATAAACCTTTCTCTTTACTGTGGCTTTGCTCTTGAATTCTTTCCTGCTGAAGCCAAGAACCCACACTCGGCGGCATCCCAGGAACTCACCTGAGACCTGGGACATGACCATCTTTTCCTGCCCCACCTTTCTTTCCGGCATAATTAGAGTTTATTTTTCTAAAGTGGTGCCCATGGTATGCTCTTTCTGCTTCTAGTAATAAAGCTGATTTTTTAAAAAAATCAATGTTTAAGAATGAGGTGAATATAGAGATTTTTCTTTCCGTGTGAGTTGCAGTCATGGTGTTGTTACTTCTCTCAGGGGCACTCGCATTTCAATCCTCTTCTCTAACATTTGTCTTTCAGTCTCCACCAGAAGGTAAAACTAGTTCATTAAATAGCTGGGGTGAGCATATGTGATGACTGTGTACAGAGCCACCTGTCAGGAACCCAAACACTTCTGCAAATTACTATAACAGTATTACAATGAGATGCTTATCTATTTCCACGTGTAGCTTTAATTTATTCATTCACTATAGACTAAGACCACAGACATAGAGAACAGACTTGTCGTTGCCATGGGAGGGGGGTGGGGGAGGGATGGATTGGGAGTTTGGGATTAGCATGTGGAAACTGGTATATACAGAATGGATAAACAACAAGGTCCTGCTATACAGCACAGGGAACTCTATTCAATAACCTAAGATAAACCATATGGAATAACCATATATATATATATAAAACTGAATCACTTTGCTGTATACCAGAAACTAACACAACATTGTAAATCAACTATACTCCAATAAAATAAATTAAAAAAAAATACAGACTGGGCTTCCCTGGTGGCACAGTGGTTGAGAGTCCGCCTGCCGATGCAGGGGACGCGGGTTCGTGCCCTGGTCCGGGAAGATCCCACATGCCGCGGAGCGGCTGGGCCCGTGAGCCATGGCCACTGAGCCTGCGCGTCCGGAGCCTGTGCTCCGCAACGGGAGAGGCCACAACAGTGAGAGGCCCGCGTACCGCAAAAAAAAAAAAAAAAAAAAAAATACAGACTAAGACTACTAGAGATTTCCAAGATGAAATATACATACCAGTTCTCAAAGAGCCTACAACCTAATGAAAACAATTGTACTCTGCATCTTTAGAATCAAAAGAGATGCTCCTTGGAAAAATAAAAAAGGGGTTCTCTGGTCAGATATATTCAAGAATCATGACATATGATATCCTCTTTGCAATTCCCAATGCACATCTACAAACATAAAACTCTGATATTAAAGGAATTTATCTAACCTGGCTTTCTCCAGACCGCTTTTCTGGGTAGCAAAACAGTGGATAGCATCCCTCAGACAGTGCTGTCATTTAATACAAAAATAAGGTTATTTACCATTGTGTATGGAAATTACAAAATACAGAGGAGAGATATGGAGAAATAAGATATGCTTGGAAGGGCTGGGACAGCCTCAAAGATGGAGAGAACACACTTGATCCCAGACTTGGAGGATGAGTCAGAGTTACCAGGAGCCCAGGACTAAGGAGGGTATTCCAAGGGCCAGATCATACAGGCTTTGAAATCCACACAAAGCAATTTACCTTCCATCCTGTAGGCAATGGGGAGACTTTACAGGATTTTGCATGGAAGCGTCAACACGTGGTCACTCTAGTTGCTCTGGAGGATGGATCTGGCGACAGGGGACACTGGAGACTGGAGTTGGGGAAAAGGGAGAGAGACACTGCGCCTCTCATAAAACTGCAAGGTCATCTTGTAAGACAGTTTGGATCCGAGAAAAGCCACACCATGAAGCTGCTGGAGTGGCCCCAGGCCCACTTCCTCCTGCCCTCCTGTCCTGTGGCTTGTCTTGTTTCCCCCAATGCACCACGCTTTCTTAGAGGCGAGACAGTGCTCTGTACTTCTTTACTCAACTAAAAAGTTTAATAAAAACAGCCTATATGTTGAATAAATGAATGACTGAAAATAGGCACCTACATTTAAACATTCTGGTTTAAACTGTGCTTTCGTATGAATTATCTCATTTCATATGGATGTAGAAATCAAAATACCTGGAAATTCCATGAAGCCCAGGACAGCCACCATTGGATGTAAGCGCTTCCCACATAAGGCTTCTTCAAGGGTTCCTGTTCCATTACTGGGGTTTATAACAGAGAAGTGACAGGAGAGACTGTGTTCCTTCCTAGGTTGTATCCTGAATGGCAAGTGACTTTGGCTCTGCTGGCTTCTCCTGAAAGGCCTCTCCCCACTTTCATATGCAAAATTGACTGGGTTGGGTAAGATTGCACCTGATACCTTTTGTTCCTTCAAATAACCTCCTCATTTTCTGGAAAGGAAGTCATTATATGCAACATTCCACATACTATCCCCGTCAAAATAGCTGACAACCAGGGATTATTAACTAGCTCTAATGCAGCGTTTACTTTAGAAAACAAAGGCTTTGAAGTGACAGTATGGTTGTTTCTCCACCCCTCCCCACCCCCTTTAAAGTGTCTGCTCATTGGATGGATGTAATAGCCCAGAAGTCAGATAAATCTCGCTGAATGCATTTTTGGTCTTTTGGTTAAATCTACAGGAGTAGTCTAGATGCTGGGGTTCAGGAGTGCATGTTTGGGAAGGGGATGTATTTTCTTTTCAGAATGCGAAAAGAGTTAGATGTACTCAAGTGTTGAGATTCTCAAGTGTGCACGCACGTGCACGCTGGCACAGGAATGCACACGCACACACCTGCCTGGCTGAGCTCTCACAACACCAGCCCGTGGTCCACAAAAGAATGATGCAACTGAGTGACAGTGAGCTTCCTTCCAGGAGTTACAGTCCCAACCCCGTCTCACCTTTGGAGATCTGGCCTTAGGTGGTGCCTTGTTCAGTTGAAGTCTGAATTGAATTTGCCCCTCTGCTATGTAGCTTTTAATCTAGAAAAGTTATAAGGCGAGACCCAGAAAGTCAAAGAATGAGCAAATAAATGGATGAAAGAAAATGAAGGAAGGTGGGTTTTACAAAGAGAGCAAATTCAGAGAGACAGTTATTTATGGTAGAAAATAAAGCAGAAGTTTAGTGGCTAGAACCTCCTGGACTTACACCTCATGTCCATACAGCCACTTCCTAGCTATAAACCTTCAACAGGTAACAGGTTCTCCAGCCTCAATTTTCTCATGAGTAAACTGGGGATAATATTGCCTACTTCATAAGCATATCGTGAGAATAAAATTATATGATATGGCATTCTGGACACCGTGCCAAGCACATGATAAGCCCTCAATGAAAACCATTTTAGAAATCTGCTTTATTTGGGGAAGGTGCTTTCCACCTGAAGGCTAATGTTTACTTGCAGCACAGAATAAAGAACAAAGATTTGCCCAGCAGGTGAGCTGGGTGGAGAAACTGAAGTTCTCTAGAACTCTCTGAGTGAGGCACTCACAATGTGGCTGTACTTACTATTCTGAGTCAAGTGTAGTCTAACTCTGAACCAATATTAATATAATGTAAACATTTCTTGCTAAGCCACACTAACTTAAGTTAGAGGTAAATTTACCCACTGGTTAGGGAGACTGCTCTTTTCAGGAATGAATCTTAAGCCATGTGTGTTAAACATGTTAATCTCAAACAAAACCAAGAAGGAATTCTTCCAATCAGCCAAACTATCTCTGTTCCTTCACTATTCAGTCTTCAAAATAGGGATGATGATCCCCTTTTTCGAGGCGCAGTCTGGATTTAGATAAATACAATACGCAGAAAATGTCATAAATCCTATTGAAAACATCTGCATCTATTCATAAATAATATATAACACTCAGAGATCACTGGCTGTGATACTAGCTCCCCACACACAAAAGTATAGAAAGGTGCATTTAAAAGTTAGACACCTTAAAATTACAAAACTAAAGTAATGAAAAATGTCCAAAACAAATATCATACAAAAAGCCTGTCCTGGTTTTCTATAAGCATTATGCTTATTATCCCAAACAGCATATCATCTCTGACATAAAGCAGTTTTAATTCAATCCTTTCTAAAATCTAAATACAGATTGCAAAGCTCACTTCAGAAACTAGGTGGCACCACGTATCCGCCCAATGTTACATTATTTTCCCCAAACTAGGTTGGCCAGCCCATATAGGGCCTGACCTGCATTTTAACAGTTGGAGCCTGTGATGGGGAAGCCTTTTAAAATGCGATGTCTGCTAATAACTGGCAGCAGAATACAAGCATAGCATTTAGTTCTCAAATGGAGTTATCAATCTGTAAAGCTTTAACACTCCTTCAATTGCTCTCTATGTGTACAACTCAAACAAGACCTACAGTTATAAATTCATAATTTGTCCTCTAGACTTGAAGCCAAATTTTCACTTTCAACTCTACTGACATTTTGAATAAATCAAGCAGCTAAATATTTTCAACTGCCTCCCAAAGCCTCTATTTCCTAAAAAAAAAAATTTGACACGGAATTGGAAACTTTAAAGATCTGCTTGAAAACACATGGTATAGACTAATGTGACAGTAAATAGATTTAAAATCTTCAGTTTCACTTCCCCAGACACATCCATATTATTGTTAGCTTAGTAAACTACACCGCTCTTGGCATTTGAAGAGGAACAAACGAGGATTCCAAAAACTACAATAAATAAAAAAAAAAAGATATTCCTTTGCCTCTGATTTTGCGTAAGAAATACCAAGTAGTGGCAACTGATCTCCATATATTGGGACGAGATTGGCACATATTCACTTGGCAAGATGGAATGTTGTTAAAATTTAGGCCTCCTTGTTTCCATAACATTTATAATGCAATATCCTTAGTGCTTTCTTCATTTAAAAGGAAAAACATAAAAACGATAAAAACAAGTGACATGGATATAATGGGCATATAAAAGTTAAACTGATATAGTGGGATAACACATCATAATGGGCATGCTTGTGGGTAAATACATGTGCAGATAAGAAAACAAATCCTCTCAAAGTGTGGTCTGGGGAAACTTTAAGTAAATGTTGAAGTTGCAACAACTGTATATCCTGTGTCTTTGCAGATAACAGCATCCCCAGCAGCTCTAACGTTTTCATTAAGTTCATTCACATTGGAACCCAAGTAGGAGAGTAAAGCAGTGTTAGGGGACCCGTGACATTTCTGAATTGATACCCTTAGTCGACTTCTACTCAGTTTACTTCCAAACCACACGTGGGACCCTACAAGGAAAGAAGAAATGCCAGATACAGACTCCTTATTACATGGTAAATAACTAAATATCTAACTTCCTATTTGGAGGAGAAGGAATAATGAATATAATCCTATCAAGTGTACCAAGAGGTGGCAGGAGAAACCAATCTGTCTCAGATGCTGGCAGTAAAGAGATACGCTGTCTAGAGAATTTAAAGTCAGTAATAAAACTGACTAAAAAACTGCTTTTTATTAACACCACGTGCTAGCAGTTCTATACAAGGTCAGTGATACAGGGTGGACAGAACCGTTCCCTCCATGCCCATCCCTTTTGAAATACCACTGACTACAATGACTCTTCTCCTTAGGACTTGCCAGCAAGCAGGAAAGTTGCATTTTGGCAGAAGGAAAAGCTATAAGGGAAAGAATTCTTATTTTTCTAATAGGTAATGTCTGTCCAGGACTTTACACACATATGTTATCTTACTAATCCTCAACAACCATACAAGGCAGATAATACTGCCCCCATTTTACAGATGAGAAAACAGACTCTGAAAAGTTGAGCCATGTATTCAAGGTCACACAGCAACCAACGGGTGGAGCCACGGTTCTGATGGATGTCTTACATCCTCTAAACCTCACAATTTTAACCAGCTGAGTAGTTGGGACTCATAGACTGACATCATAGACCGATCATTTTGACAATAGGTACAAAACTTGGACAAGGTATAACCTCACTTTAGTACCCTTAGTTGTCATGGGATAATAATGGGGTAGGGCTGTAGAGAGCACACCTACAATGATGTAAGGAAGCTCTCAAAACCATCCTGGCGCACAATAAATTCATCAGAGATCAGCAAATGGTACATGGTTTTCATCCGGCAAACTTCATCTAAGAACCCTAGACACATTGTATCCCTTCCACGTGTTAAAGAATGCTGGACTCTGCATCTCAGCAGCTTCACACCTCTCCCTGTAGCTGGATGGTTAAGTTGATAATTCTGACGCTGAAGGGGATGCACGCAGGTACAGGCGACTAGGCGTAGTCAGAGGCGGGCACCCTGCGAGTCCATTGGCCCCACCCCTAACCTTGTTTGTCAATGCGTTCAAGATTTCTCAGAGAACATCCTCGTGTTTTGTCACACTCTGCCTCCTACTCCAAGGGCATAAATGCAAGATTATTGGGTGGGGGGATTGGAACGGGGGCAAAGGGATGGGTTTGTGTAGTTTCATTCTACTCAATCTTGAACTTCCTGAGAGACTGGTCACGAGACTACTGGCCTTTAAAAAGTGACCCCAAATATTCTGCCACGTGAACTATACAGCAGTTAACAAGCACACGATGCCTACATAATATGTCAACATTTCTCAGTTCAGATTGTGGTCTGTCCTGGAAAGCAATCTGAGTTTCTACCATCTGGTCTACGGTCATACCACCCTGAACACACCTGATCTTGTCTGAATTCTTTGTATGAAAGAATTCACGACACATATTACTGTTATTGAAAGGTGATGACAAAATCTTGTTTCTTCTTTAAATATGACACTAATTATGGGAGCCCCACAAAGTACTAAAGCCTACCATCTTCATAAATCAACCGGACAGGACTGTAGAGGACACACAGAAGACAAAGCCTTTGTTTGTTTACCTTTTGGCCCTTGCATTATTTTAATGCAATGATACCATAATACACAGCAATCGCTCAATATAACCACTGACACTCCTATTTGTAACATGAATTTATTCCACTTTTCACAAGCCTAGATCCAATCTCTTTGGTAAATAACATTCTTATAACAAATAACTATTATTTCTTTGTAACATAATCTTTGTTAAGATAGCATTTTATTTTACAATTTGAAGTTCTTACAGATAAACCCTTCTCCAATAAGATGCCGTAAACATCTTATCTTTACATGGCATTGGAAACTTAGTGGGGTTTTCCAAGCGCCCCCCCCCATCAGGCTTTTCCATGTTTGAAAATATATGTCAGGTTAACTTGTATGCAGGATGAAAAAACAATAGGAGTTATTTAAAACCTATTGCATAGCCTGGAGGAAGCTCTGTGAGGGTGGGGATCTCTGTGCATGAATGAAGTGAGTTCAGCTTTTGCTAATTGGTTATATGTTCTGTTTCTGCTTTTTTTTTTTTTTTTTTTTTTTTTACCATTTCCATCATATGATGTAACCCTGAGCATACGATCAAACCAGCCATATAAAGGTACAAATGCGATGTAAACATTCTCTTAGTTCAGGCCTGATAGGACCTGGAATACCACAGGGTCTCACAAAAAGGTTTGTTCAACACATAAGCAAGGGATGGTAGAAACGGGGCCCCTTCATCACGTTAACTTGGGGAGCCACATGCTCCCCACCCCCATACTCTGCTCCTTCCTCTGTTTTCTCCCATCAAACACAAAACCTTGACTACTAGATAGGAGCACTTGACATTGTACATGCAACTGATCAGATGAAACCTCATAACATATGTTCCAGGACCCAGGGCTGGAATAAAGCAAGTATGGTCTTGGCAAAGCAAGTCACATCTACACTAATGGCAGCACAGGAATTCTAAAGAGAACTGAAGCTTTTCTACTGTTAGAGCTTGTAAGGCAAGGAATGTCACTCGCCATCCAGTTCTACAAGGCTTGAGTCATTAGCCACTGCAGTCAGTGACCTGCAACACACCCTGAAAGGAATTCAGGGTGAAGATCAGGTGCCCTGGGAAAACAGGCAAAAACAGGCCCTCAGATAGTTAGAAATATCTCAAGAGAAATTTTTTATGAACCTGGATTCTTGCAACTTCACATACCTAGAAAAAACACTACTATCATTAATTGAGATAGCCTTTCTTCGTGACTAGCAGTAGTAACGTTCTACTGAGATGTTTGCTTGATAGCACGTACCCCTCTCCCCTGGTGTCTTCTCCCACCTCTCTGGAGCAGTTCCTCAGAGCTATCTGAGAAGCTATAGTTCCCAGGCTATCGTCCTCAGTAAGTCCCTGAATAAAACTGAAACTCCCAGTTCTCACACTGTGTGTTATTTTATTTCAGACGTTAGGTTTGTTTTCCTTTTTCTACCTGATCCAATGCACAGAAGCTGAAATTAAATAAGAACATACCCTTTAAGTTTACATTACTGAGAAACGTGGGCGGGCATTGAGTGGCTGAAATTAGAATTCCTTTCCATGTCGTTGTTCGAGTATTTATGTTACTATACTCAGGATCCCTTTGCCTTTAGTCTTCCTCATGCTCTCCAGGCTCCTACAAGTTTTGTGTGCAAACGTCCTGACTGTCTGAGAGTTACAAAAGCCCAGACCTCACACACAGGCTGAGAAGGAGCAATGGTCTGCTCCAAGCTTTCAGGAGAAGCACAGAGGCCGTGGGACCAATCAAAACACCTCGCTACTCTGAAGGTATTAAAGACCAAGAGAAAAGACAAAATTAGACTGTGTGAGAAAAACATTTTTTCGAGGATATATAGAAAGAGAGATTTATCGAGAGAGATATTTAGTAAGTCAACCAAAGTCGTTGAGTGTCACATTGTAAACTGGGTAAAGTCTTTGTCAGGGAATCCTCTTAAATTCTCCATCTTAGTCTTTCACATGTACTGATCCCTAATTTCTATCTTTGGGTGATTTAGCTCCCTTTTTTTACTATATCTAGAAAACAACTTTGACATCCAGGCATGTCCAGAAACACACCCTAGACATGCATCAAGCTATGGATGCTAGTACATTCTTCCATTATCTAGGAAAGCTGGCCACATGCTGGCGCGCAGACATAGACATGGAGCGCATGGGAAAAAAGAAGGTATTCTGCTCTGCAGGAGCCCGGGCAGGCTCTCATAAGGCCCCAGCAGGGTCATCAAGCGAAAGGAGGATGTTAGAAGCTTGGAGGGAGCCCAGAGGACTGCCATCAAAAGAAATAAATGTTTGGGCTTCCCTGGTGGCGCAGTGTTTGAGAGTCCGCCTGCCAATGCAGGGGATGCGGGTTCGTGCCCCGGTCTGGGAAGATCCCACATGCCGCGGAGTGGCTGGGCCCGTGAGCCATGGCCGCTGAGCCTGCGCATCCGGAGCCTGTGCTCCGCAACGGGAGAGGCCACAACAGTGAGAGGCCCGTGTACCGCAAAAAAAAAAATTAAAAAAAAATAAATGTTTGAGAAATAATCCTGAAGGGGCAAGTTGAAAGGAACTGGGCTTGTTTCCCTGGATAACAGCTTATAAGTGCACAGCATGGACCAGCCTGGACAAGGCCACTTCTGGGTAGTGAGAAGGCAGCTCTCAAGCCACACACGGCCCACGGAGCAAGAGATAACAGCTTCAGGGGCGATTTTTAAATTTCTAGAGAAATGTGGGGCTCTCAGATTTTGAAACGTATGTCCAAAGGAAGTGACAGATGGCTTTCTGTTACCCACTTCCTGACATCAAGGGTAATCAGAGATAATCTAGTTTAGAACAACTGACAAACCTCAGAGAGAAGGTGAGTTCTCAGTTCAACACTTAGGTCACTGTTAGCTCTGTGATTCCCTGATTTGACTTGGGGGACTGTTACTTAAAAAATGTGAAGTGTGTGTGTTCGTGAGTGTGTGATTGTGTGTGTGTGTGTGTGAGATAGTGGGCAGAGTATGTGAGAGTTTGTGTGTATTCATGTGCATAAGTATATTGGGGGAGAGAGAGTGTGTGTGTGTGTGTGTGTGTGTGTGTGCATGTGTGTGTCAGAGGATGTGGCTCTCATCTCCTTCCTTCCCCCAAAAAATAAGTACAGACATTTCTTGGGAACATTTTTCCAAAGAGAGCTGGCACTTTGGAGACACACCCTAGCTGCTCCTTCCTTGAAGGAAAGACTGGCTTTCTCATGGCCCTGCTCCTTAGTTTCTATTCCATCACCTGCTGCAGTAAAACTAGAGATGGCCCCATCTCCAGATTAATGGGGGTCACTAACACCATAGTCCAGAGATGGAGGGATCACATGAACAGCATTTGCTGTCTATAGAGGCACTCACACTTCTTTCTTCTGAGTACACAGCTTTCTACTTCACTACAGAAGAAGAAAAAAAAAAAGATAAAGTGATGTGCTTCAAGTGCAAAATATTTCTCCTATACCGTTTTGCTTTTATAAATAAGAAAATAAAATAGCTTTCTCATGGAAGATGCAGAAATTCAATCTAATTTCCAAAGGTTTGCTTTATGACAAATGCCAAAATATGTGGCTGCTTTGCCGTAAAATTCCAAGGAAATGTCACTTTCCCCTAATTGCCCCGTGACTGCTCTATTTATTCAGGAGTGAATTAAGAAAGAAAAGATCTATTTTTCATCTCACCGAGTTTTAGAGAGTATTACGCGTTGTGTAAGAAGCTCTAAATGCTTTGGAACTCATACTTCTTTCTTGAACTTCCCGTCTTCTCCTACATATTTTAAAGTTCCAGTCAGATGAGACTATACATTTCTACAAATCTTGTGTCTCCTATATTACCTGAAGCCGAAACAGACTGCATAGCCAAGCAAACATTACCTCCACTTTTATTTTTACACAAATGCCCTTGGTGGGCAGTCACTATGCGCCCCGGGCTCCTCGGCGGGTCAGTCAATCACTACTGTCTCCAGATTCTTTAGGGGTGGTCCATCATCATTGGCCTAGGCTCCTGGGGGTGGGCGGCAGTCCCTTTTGGCCAGCTCTACCCATCTCTGCTGGAGTAACCTCCGTCCCTTCTGTCTCCTCCTGCAATACTTCTCAGAAAGCTCCAACCATGATCTGAAGTGGTGGGTGAAAAACTAGTACTGAGGGAGCTGAAAAGAGATAAGATGTGAACAACCTGGAAAAAAAAAAAACACAGCTCCTTCTCTATGAGCAGAAATGTCCCTTAATATGGCTTCTTAAAGCCAGACTCCTCGATAGATAAGCACTACCGGAATTATTTCAGTGACTGCTTTTGTTTGTCTGAAACAGATCACATGGTCTTCCAAAGATTTCCTAGTAAGAAGTCTATTAATCATCTATTAAGTCTATTAAGCATTCTGTGTTTTAATAACTATCAGGAATCCCGGTGGAGGAAAAACACTTTTTAAAAAAGTGACCAGGATGATTATTTGTCGGATAATGCTAGGTGTTCCGTATCCTAGTTTGTGTACGAATATTCAATGTTTTTAAATGTCTTTCACCATTGCCTGGGGTGGCTAAGCCTAGGGAGGTGCCATCCTGGTTGTAACTTAAGGAGACATCTCAGTCAAGAGCATGGGAATTAGGTGAGAAGAGGGTCTTCAATAAGTACCCATTGCCTTTAGTTCAATTCCAAGTTGTAGGAATGCAGAGCAAGGTTCTTCTGAGCCATGTTTACCCCATTAGCGCTAGCATATGGGAAGAGGTGAATACTACATCTGGTCACAAGCCACAGGGGAGAGACTCAGAGGCCAGCCTTCTAATTTGCAGCCCTGACACCCCTTCTATGATGTGGCTGTGTGCCAGAATTTCTCCTGGTTGGAGAGAAAAAGTGCAGCATCTAAGTAACAAGAGGGTCTTTCTCCTGTTGCTGTGTTTTGAAGAATGAAGAACATCCTACCAGGTAAGCGAAGAGCTGATAATGCAAAGGTACAGAGTTGCACCTTGTTTCTGTCTGTAAGTTACCCCAGGAAACTGCTTTCATTGAGAATTGAAGGGGCATAGGATGAAACAACTATAAAGATAATTAGGAGAAAAAGCAAATGAAAACAAAGAACACAAAACCTCTCTGAGATACCGAGGTAATGCAATAGCAAGGTATATATACTTGGAAAATTGATTGTATTGATGCAATCCTCCGCCAGCTAGCTAAAGGTCTCTCCTTTCTGTATTCAAGTTTTTGAGCTTTGAAAATCTGTAAATGTAATATTTTGGAATAGCTTTAATCAACTAAGGTGGCAATTTATCTTAGTGAGGTTAATTGTGTTATTTATTTATTTATTCATTGTCTTATTGTTTCTACCCATTTTATACCCAAAAAAGTGTTTGAGGTGGATTCATTTGGTTACAAAGCATTTAAAATGTTAAATTAAGACACAAGAAATTCTAAATGGCACTTGAGATGCTCTTGAGAGGAGCCTCTCATCTCTTGCATTTGTAGATATCTCATATATTCATGAATCAAATGCTGTGCATATTTAAGCCAGACCAAAATACTATAAAGCACCCTGTCTCCCATTAGAAAAAATGCAATTATTCTTCCTGGTTATGTTTTTAAAATAGCTTGACATTTATATAATTGATGAATATGTAATTTGCTAATCAGTAATGGACAGTTCCCATGGAGGTATCATTGCTAGTTTTATAATTTACAATTTCAGAAGAGTTTTATGAAAGTGAACATTAAAGCTGGGACAAGCAGAAAGAAACCACTCCAGGATGGTACTATCCTATTTAACACCCATAATACATTTAACAGTAACAACAATTAAGCTTCACAAATTGTCATTGTACTGAATTCCTATTGGATGAATTACAGATAGAGCATTTACATGTAGTGATTTTCCCCCATACTATATCCTCCGTACACAACCATGTACCAATGAACATCAGAGCAACATACTGTACTCTAAAGGATTAAATGATACTGTAGCTTATGCCTTTATTCCTTGTATCTTTTCTCCAAATGATAATAGAGATCTCATATACCATGCATAAACACTTACATTCCCTTACTGAGAACATTTCTGATATTTTTGGTATAAGAGAGAAAAGTCATTTATTTAAAGATTGCGTTATTAATCTACAGTTTGGGGTAAATACCTAGATTATCTGGTTGGTCAATTTGTCTTTATGGCCAAGAAAAAAGACCAGCTGCCGTGTTCAATCCAAATGAGTTGGTATATGAATATTTATCAGGACATCGATATTCACTGTCTTACAGTCATGCTCCAAGCTAAATAAAAGTAGAAGTAAGACGGCCACAAATATTACAGCATAATAGGATAAGAACTAAACAATATGTACAAATTCATTGACAACATCTGTGCAAGGGTTGTGGACAAAACATTTAAAAAGAAATCTACATAAAACAAAGTCGGTAAATTTATCAAACGTTGATAAATTTTCGGAGACGGTATAAAAGTACACAAAACACGGAAGAGAGAAAGAACTTTAAAAAAATAACCACTAAGCCAATACATATAGTACAAGTTTACATTTATAGTACAGAATGATGGAAACCAGAGACAAAAACGATTTGGTAACAAACAGCGAAGAAAGTTTCACCAATCGCAAGGAAGAAAGACTTTCCTTTTTGAATGAAAACACAGACGGCCACAGCTCATCCCTCCCACCCACACACACACAGAAAAATAAAAGCAAATGCAAAGTTGTTACAGCAACACACGACAGACAGAGGTGGAAAGCGTTTGGCATGTCGCATCACAGGAAGTCAATCACGATTGGCTAACGATGATGGTACCTGGCTCTGTTGCAGGTCACTGGCTTGCCTGAGAGGAGTAACGGATGGAGGGGGCACACCTGATGTGGACGCAGACCGGCCTAGTTTGCAGCTTACTTTCGGTTCTGTGAACAAGGGGGAAAGACAGAGCATTAGCTGAGCAAGGTCTGCCGGGATGAACCGGATCCCAGGCTTTCTTCTGGTTTTGCTACACGTTCTTTTAATACACCGAATTCTTCTGATGTTTACTAATCATTGGCAGGTGATGAAACAATTTCATAACAATTGATTCTAAAATGAGCCTTGTTCACGGATCAGCTCCTGGGAATAAAGAACAAACCACTTAAGTTCCACGCCTTGTTGCCTTGCTCACTTTACCCTATTTACAGTGAGTTTCTATAGAGCGATTACTGGAGCAACAAAATCCCACTGGGGAAAAAGCCAGTGACATGACTATTTCTGGTGCTTCATTTTCAGTCTTGGTCCAAGGGTCTCCTGTGTTCTAAAATGTCTTTTCCACCCTCTCCAAATTTTTCTTCCATCCCTCCCTCCTTTCATTCTTTCTTTTCTTCATTCATTCTCTTATTCTTTCCTTCTTTTTCTTTTCCTAACTTTCTAATTTTCAAGTCTATAGTGTGCTGATTACTTTCACCATGCTTTTGATGTAACATTTCTCTAATTTAACTTCATTTGCTTTGAATTGTATAACCACTTCGAAGACTTTTGACATCTTTCATAATAATATTATTTTTCAAAATTAAAAAGCCTTCCCCTAACTCTTCCTCTATTTAAGGAGCCTAAATAAGCTGCCTAGGTCATTATCAAGATACTTTGAAGACTGCAATTTGGGGAATGGAAAGAGTTCCCTTCATTCAAGCAGCTCAGAATTTATGGTATACAGACGACACTGATTTTCAGACATATTTGAAGGTATTTATAAAGGAGAAGAAGGCATCAAAAGAAAAGTTGACATCTATGCTTTTGCCACAAACTTTTATATTAGCTGTCAGTTTTTGAGTGCCTAGTATATCCCAGCTTCTGTTTGGGCTGCACTTAAATTATCTCTAATCTTAAAGATAATCTTTAGAGTTATGAATCAGCTATAAATGCTCCCAATTTACAAATTAGAAACCTGAGGCTCAGCAAGGTTAATATTTGCATTGCAAATACACAAGCACTTTTCAAAAAAACCTTTCATTATATTAATAAATTTGACTTAAAGATGAAACTCTCTGAACTAGTGGCTTCAAATGATATTACATCACTCATTTACCAAGCAGTGGCAAGCTGATGCTAGAGAACAAGTTCTGTGCTGGATAGGAACACTATCTTTATGCCACTTTTTTTTGCGGTACGCGGGCCTCTCACTGTTGTGGCCTCTCCTGTTATGGAGCAACAGGCTCCGGACGCGCAGGCTCAGCAGCCATGGCTCACGGGCCCAGCCCCTCCGCGACATGTGGGATCTTCCCGGACTGGGGCACCAACCCGTGTCCCCTGCATCGGCAGGCGGACTCTCAACCACTGCACCACCAGGGAAGCCCTATGCCACTTTTATATAAGCTGCTCTTCAGAGAAAAGCTTTGCTATGTCTGCATCACATGACCTATGGCTAACTTCAGCCTCTGCTCACTGCCTTCTGGCCATTCTCTCCCCATCCTTCACAGACACCAGATACAGATACAAAGAATAATATAAGCTGGCGTCCATTCACACAGAGACCTTTCAATACACCCTCACCCACACACACCCTTCCTCTCCCACCCCTGCTTCAAACTATTAAACAATGCCTCACATCCATATTAAAATAATTATCTTAACGGGTACTAATAGCCTTTTTTGGCAAATTAGATAGTCTTTTACTCTGTGCTTCTGATTTAGCAAGAAAAAAAAGACCATAAGCAGGCTTTGGACTATGAGATGACTCCACTAGCTATAGGACCTTAGAAAATGTTTTTCATATCATTTAAGTTTTATTTCTTTTCAAAACAAATGAATATAATCCTTTACTCATTATTCAGAATCCATTTATTTTATACCTACTATGTGCCAGGGACTGTACAGAGTGTGGTCACCAAAAACCCACTCTTGCCCTAAGAGAGACTTACAATCTATCCAGGAGCAAAGATATTAAGCAACAAATTATGCATTTGATCATATAAAAGCAGCTGTGATCAGTCCTCTCGGTGGAATTATCACTGGTAGAAGAACATTTGCTGGGGGAATGAACAGGTGTTAGAAGGATGCTGACATCTACTTTGTGGGCAGTAAAAGTTAAAGAGCTCATTTGTTCTTTGCTCTTTCAACAAACATTTATCAAGGGCCCACCACGTGCAAAGCACTGCAGTGGATGCTAAGAATATGGGTGAGGAAGACACCAATTTCCCATATTTTAATGAGGTTTATGTTTACTCAGGGGAGACAAACAGTATGCCTAAAACGGTTTCCTGAAAATTCAGAAAAATTAGAAAGGAGAAGTACAGGGTGCCATGGTATCATTGATCAAGATACGCCTCGTGTTCTGGGAGCTAGGGAAGGCTGGGCCCTAAAAGAGCTGTAGTATCATAGGATATTTGTCCTTCTCTGTCTGGCTCACTTCCCTTAGTGTGATAATCTCTAGGTCCATCCCTGTTGCTGCAAACAACATTATTTCATTCTTTTTATGGTTGAGTAATATTCCATTTTGTGTGTGTGTGTGTGTGTGTGTGTATGCCTCTCACATCTTCTTTATCCATTCACCTGTCAGTGGACACTTAGGTTGCTTCCATGTCTTGGCTATTGTAAACAGGGCTGCTGTGAACGTTGGGGTGCATGTGTCTGTTCAAATTATGGTTTGTAGCATCTAAAAAGATGATCTAAATGAACTTCTTTACAAAACAGAAATAGACTCACAGACATAGAAAAAAACTTATTTACCAAAGTGGCAACGGAGTGGAGGGATAAATTAGGTGTTTGGGATTAAAATATACACATTACTGTATATAAAAGAGATAACCAACAAGGACCTTCTGTAGAGCACAGGGAACTGAACTCAATATCTTGTAATAACTTAGAATGGAAGAGAATGTAAAAAAAAAAGAATATATGTTTATATATATGTATAATTGAATCACTTTGCTGTACATCTGAAACTAACACAACATGATAAATCAACTACATTTCAATAAAAAAATTAAAAAGACAAGTACAAAAAAAAGATCTACATTATTTAAAGAAAAAAAACGCTGTGATAATTCACACCTGCCAGTGGTGCTGAGCAGGTGGTAAAAGCTGAAGTAGGGAGGACCACGGGTGCTTAGGTTTATTTTCCAACCCACCCAGAAGTCAACTATTTCAGGATGTATTCCTTGTATTCACTTTATTGCTTATATAGTATAAAGAAATAGTAATGAATCACATAGTCTGGTATCTAGGAGAGTGGGGATAGGTGAGCTAATGATGGATAAAAGACGGAACCGTTTCCACCTACGATGCTTATGGCTTCACCTCTCTCTTCTCTGTTGTTTTCTATTTGTCTTTTTGTCTTGTTTTGCTTTCTCCCTCTGCACTTTCTCCCTCAGAACATGTGCATTGTCATGGCTTCTTGTGTATCATCTTTTCCCTCTTGGGTCACATGGAGGTTTCTACAGGTCTGTCCTCTCCTCACACCCTTCCTTGCTTGATGTTAAGCCCCAGTGCCTTCTAGAGACTAGGGATTAATTAGGAGTTTGGGATTAAAATATACACATTACTATATATAAAATAATAATAAGCGAGGACCAAATGATAGCTTTTTCTCAACATCTTAGGTATCCTTCTGATTTTCCCATTTATAGGAGGAACATTACCTCCATTTTCCTAGAAGCTTACTTTTTATGTTCAGAGCTTTCTTTTCCTCTCTCTATAAAGTTAGTCCTGTGGTAATTTTCTTTCTTTGTGATTTATTTCAACTCACAGACACTACCACAATTTTGGTATTCAACAACTTGAACCAAAAATAATTTCATATATAATATAGGTAATATATATAATTATAATTATATATAATTAAATATATATGTGTGTGTGTATATATATATATATGTGTGTGTGTGTATATATATATATATATATATATATATGTAAAATCTACCTGCTGGTCCCCATACCCATAGTTTCTCTGCTCAAAACTAACTTGTACACAATGCCAGCCGGAACTTCTTAAATTGCTTTTAGATCACACACCTTATTCAAAAGTTTTAAATTACTCCCCACTTCATATGATAAAAACTTCAAACTCACTTGGCTAATTTTCAAAGGTCCCGCTGTGATCTGGCCCCATCTGATCTGATCCACTGTGCTCTCCGTGGCTGTCTGCTCCCCAAAGCATAGACAACTCAGCATCTCTTCTCGGTCTCCACATCTGACCCTGCTTCTGTCCTTCACAAGGTGTCCCCACGCATGGCCTTTCATCAGACCAGATGTTATCTATTTTCTAAGGCCTGCTTCAATGTGCACGTCTATTGTAACGCATCCTGCAACCCTGTTTACCTCTTTCTTCCAGATAGGCTTAGCACTTATATACCGTTTGCACTGCTTGCTGTGGCTCTGAGTATTTATGTTGGTGAGGACCACAGAGTAAGTGTTCAATTAATATGATTTTTCTTTCACTGAAGACACTCAAATTAACCTAGAAAACGTCAATGCAACTTCTAAAGCAAATTGTGGCAATGACAGTAACATAGAATATGTTTTAAGGCCTGGGTTCAAGGTCTGGCTCCCCGACTTACCAAAGCAGTGATTCTCATTCAAGGGTACATGATTTTCTAGGGAAACGCTCCCTAAGTTTTGTGCAGGTGATTCTAGTGTCTACCCACCCACTCTTGAAAATATAAGAGTGTTCAAATATAAATGTGTCCCATGATGACATAACCTATCGCTCTAACTTATAAATGAACCTGACTTCCCAGGAGGCATAACTCCTAGCATCTCTTAAGGAATCATCTTTTACTATACAAAATAAATGTAAAACATCTATCAGAATCCTGGTTGACACGTTTTCATAATAAGCCGATGTTTCCATATATCCCTTTATTGCATCAGCACATTTAGTCACGTGGAGAAAATTCAACATTTTTTCCTAGAAAAGGATGGCAAATAATGTTTTTTTACTATGAGGTTCCTTTAAAGGGTATGTTGAAGAGATTATCTGATGAGTGACACAATCCAATGCCTTTTATATTACCCAATGTACCTATGGATTAATTTCCCCTGCTAGGTTTCCAGTCAGACTCTGACTTAATCAGCCTCTTCCAAGCATAGACAGTGATATCTCTAAAGCACAGACTGAGACTTACTAAAATCCAAGCAAACTCCCAATTTCATCGTGACCCACAAAGGCCTTGCTTTACCCCTATTGGACCGTGGTCCAGATCACGTCTTGGTTCATCCACCCCCTTAGGGACTGCAATATAACCACGAACCACTCATCACACATGGCGGCTGACCTTGCCAGCCAGCCACCCTGTAGCTTTAAAGTCAGGTCACCCAGCGGTCGACTGTTCAATCCCAACATGGCTCATGTGGGTTATGACTTCACCTGCAGTGGCAGGCTGAGATGATTACTTATGAATTCATTATGCACACATGCGTACACCGGCAGGTGGAAAATGCACACATTTGTGTGTATGTACACACACATACATACATACGTACTCCATAACATTGTTGCTTGATGGTATCATGTCATAAGGACAATTTTTTTTAATTGTGAGGTTTTGGTTTATCTTTATCATACTCATTTAGCTCTCCTTTTCTGTTTCACCTTGTCTTTGACTTAAATACATTTGGAATCTATCATGGTGTTTGTGGGACCTAGTTGGTGAAACAAATCCTTATGATGTTGGATCCACCAAGGTTTCTTTGGCCAAAAGAATTTTCTAAAAAGTCTCAAAAATCCTAGAAAAGATTCTATTTTTATAACCAAGCCTCTTAGAGAGTCTCTAGGGCTGTGACATCAAAGTTAAATCGTCCAGTTCACTTACCTTTAGAAATACACTGTGCTTTGAGCCTTAAATAGTGAGGCTTAGGAACCACAAGACTAAAAACAGTAAGTTTTCATCCTAAATTTTGTTAATATAAAAATTGCCAAGGCGTTTGGGGGTCAAAAACGATGGACATATGCCTCAAAATTTAGTTAAGATAAGGCTTTCCTCCCCTTAGAAAAACTCATTCCATTAAAAGATTAATTATGAGCTAGAAAGTATCTATTCTCCCTACATCCAAGGAAAAACCCCTGCTTGTGTAATAAACTACCAATATCCATCCTAGAAGTAAAAGTTGATGTTGTTTGTGCAATTTCAGTGAAGGTCAAGTGTAAAGAGAACAAGAAAGAATGTGCGAGAGAGAGAGAAACACAGAGAGACAGAGAAAGGAAAAGGAAGAATGGAAAAAAGGTAGAAGGAAGGAGAGGGTGAGAAGGAGGGAGGGAGAGAGGAAAGAAGGAAGAAAGAAGACATTAATTTTAATTCCTTGAAATAAACCATCATCAAGACATTATCATGTGATCTTTCCAGGGTAATAATTCATCATCATCTTAAAGTTCTTATTAAGTAAGTGCCCATTGGACTTTGTTACTTAGAAAGAACTATCTTCTCTCTTTTTATTCTTGTTGGATACAATCTTTCATTGTTTTTTTTTTAAGGATGGCAATTTCTCCATCATTTCTCATCTTCCCTGTAAGGTGAACTGAATTTCTGTTCAGGATTATGTTCCTTGGTATTGTTACAGGATAATCCCCAAGGCACCCACAGCTACTATTATGAGTACTAGAGTTCTCTTTGTTTTCAGAAAGCAAAGACAAATGATTGTTCTCAACCTCTGGATCTACACAGCAATAAGAGATTAGTGTATTTTTTTGGAAAAAAAACTTTCATCTAGCATCAAAGAAATAAGATCAAATTCTGGGGAGACATATTTTTCTCCATCTTGTTTTATTTTTTCAATACATAATATTTTTCTCTACTAGCAGAGACATATTATGATTTTCCCTAGTCAATCATGCTGCTGAAAGTTTCTAATCAATGACTTAGGGCTACATGGAGGTCACAAAAAAGGCCTTTTATTTAAAACACTGAGGTATGCTTTTGCAAGCTCTACTTTCATTTCTGGGAAAGGCATTTTTTTGAAATAACACATATGCTATTTGAGATAAACTGATGCCTGAGTAATAAGGGGCAGTTTTGCCAGGACTATGTTAAAACCTTCACAGATTCCAAACATTTTGTGTTAAAGCTTCCATCACACATCATAGCAAACATATAGGACGTCCGAATGTCCCACATCAAATGTAAATTTTTCGGTATGTAATCGGAATACATTTTTATAATTTTGCTTTGAAATTATTGGACTGTGAATAATCCAATTAATTCATGATTGGCTATGATTTCTAGACAGTAATCATGCGTACTCAGGAATACTTACCAAGTTAGACAATCTAACCTAGAAACTGTTTTCAGATGTAATGGAACTGTTTTAATACTAAATTTAATAATTAATTAAATTGACCTAATGTCACATTTTGTATAGATTTAATTAGATGTTCATTCATGTTAATGTGGCAGTTTCTTTTGAAATTTTGGTGCTTCATTTTTTAATATCAAGTATTTTTATAGATCCTTGAGAAGCCCGTAGACCTAGGCACTGTCACTATGATGCTAGAAGACGAACATCTGATCATTGCTGTGATTATTTTGTGACCCTGGAGAAAGAAAATCAGCCACATGCAAAACTTTACCCTGGGAGTAGACATACTTCTCTCTCTCCAGCCTTTCATGGGACATACCTCTAAGGAAGCAGCTGATGTGGCACTTATGTGGCAGTGAATGACTCCGAGCATCCTTCAGTTATGGTCCAAATCCTAGTGTTATCTGAAGGGTCAGATAGTAAAACTACTGATGCTGGAGTAATTGGTCGTTCTCCTTGGGAATACTGGAATTCTGGTAAAGATCTGGGTTCTCTGGTAAACCCAGAGAAAAATGAGGTGGCAACGTGGTGGATGAAATTTATGACCCAATGACAGACGTAGAGAATTAAAGAATCCATTGTACAGAGGAGAAAGAGAATCATATGCATGTGGGGTTAGGAGTACTCACTGTATTCCTTCTAAATATCTGAGGCCATGGATTTCCCTTGCCTTCCACTTTCTTACGTAGAGAGAATATAAATCATGCCACTTACTGCACAGGGATGCCCTTGACGCTGTAACGCACGGTTAGTTTCTTACATGGCAGCATAGCATCATGTAGCATCAACAGGTTTTTTTTTTAATTTGACAGCCTCTTTTATTAAAACACATCATTTCTGAAATGCCCTTAAGATCTTCATCACTTTAGCTGTATATGAAAATGTGCTTTTTTCAAAAAATACTTGATTCCACATTAAAAGAGAGTTAAAGTATATGTTTATAAAGGAACATATTTTATCTATTTAACAAGTAATATATGCTCCTTAATTATCTTAAAAATTATTACCTAAAAAATTCATCTGCCATAATATGCAGAAAAAGGCATAGGATTTGCATCAGGATCAAATGTATATTACCATGGGGATAAAAATTTAACTTCACGTTATGGTGTCAAAAATAGAATAAACAAACAAAAAATAGAGCAAAACTCTTTCATCCCGATATTAGGAATGGATACACGGCAAAAATAAGTTAACATGTATTTAAAATATATGACATTTTACTCCTAAATAACAAATAAAAGGAAAGAAATGCCAGACAAATTTTTTACATCACTCACCTTATTAATGTAAATGACACTCAAAACTGGACGTAACACTAATGATATTTCCTCTTCATACAATTGGCTTTGTGGTTTGTTGAAGAGCAAACATCCTGAGACAAAATGTGACCAGATACTGAAATTGCGTATGGTCCTTGTAGCATGTTCTATTACAATAGCTATAGTTCTTTTGATTCTGCCTTGAACCACTGTCTGTTATAGACATAAACTAAGCAATATGTGTCTTGGGATAAGATCAATATGAGACTATACATGGACAGGGACTTCAATCTGATCTCCAGTAATGGCCATGTTCATTCATTCTATAGCAGAATTTCTGGAGGGCTCTAAGACGCTTTTGGGAGGTGGTGACCTGAGGTAAAAACTATTTTCGTAAAAATGCTAAGACATTATTTGTTTTTCCACTGTGTTGACAAATGCACTGAAAGTCCCAAAACAAGACTGGATAAATCTGCTGATACCTTAGCACATCAAAGCAACAGCACAAAACTGTACTAGTTAAGTAGATATTTTTCACTGCCACACAGACTTGCATATTTGGCCGACGCCTTCTCAAAACATGCATGAAGTGAGCTTATTGCTTTAAGAAAGACAACGGGCAGTATTTATGGACAATGATACATTTGAGCTTTCAAGCAAATAGTAAACTTTTGAAACACTTGTATTTACCACTGTGAGCTTGACAGCGCTCTAATACTTAAAGGCTTTTCTTAGGAGATCAGTGGCAATGTTAATAAATGTTGTATTGATTTTTATAACAAAATGTGTCAACATATGGAAGATTTGCATGACTTAGTGAACGGATATTTTCTAAAAGCACTGTGTTATAAATCATTCATGGGGGAGGGGGTGGGCCCCGGGGGAGCCGGAACCTGCGAGCGGACGGGACCTGGCGTAGCTGGACGTGCGGCGCTGCGGCACTGGGAGCCGACCCTGAGCTCGCCCGCGTGGGGAGAGCCGAGCTCAGGGGGCATCAGAGCCGGAGGCGGAGGAGTGAAGTCAGGGCTGAGTGGGCGGAAGAGAGCCTGGGCCAGGACATGGCCACTTATCACCCAGTAGGACACATGCAACTGCCCCGGGCTGATGCCATTCGTTCCCGACTCATTGATACTTTCTCTCTCCTTGAGCATCTGCACGGCTTGAGCCAAACTGTGCCACGGCACACTATTCGAGAGATACCTGATCCTTCCTGTCAGAAGAAACATGTTGGAAGATCAACACCAGCTTGTGCGCTTCTCCATAAAGCCTCGTCATGCAGAACGGATGACACATGCCCAGAGACTGATGAGCACCGTTCTAGTGCGCTGCAGCGAGAGTCCACCTCTTTCCTTGTGGGCTGGATGGGTCCTTGAGTGCATCCTTTCATACCACTCATTTTTATCCCATGGCCTTACGGTCTCTCTCGCCTCATCATCTGCCTATTGACTTATTTTTCCCTTCCCAAACTCCATTTTCTTTTCATTCTCACCGGTTCTATTCTTGCCCTAATTATGTCACCTGCCTAAACCAGAAAGAACTCCACTCTATGTTTTCTTAAGAGAAAACAGGTCCTCTTTTCAGAAACTTTATAATCTTCCTCATCTTTTTGAATACAATTGTAATGATGGTCGAAATAGGTGAGAACTCACATTGAATGAAAGGGTGGGAGTCATTTTTCCTTTTTAAGTTGATCATTTTACACATTTGAATGTTATTTGAATTGTGATAGGGACAATTATATTGTCTCTTGGAGTAGGATTTGTGCAACTGCTAAGACCTAGTAACATGTGAAGGGCTCTCAAGTGTAGTAGATAGAAGGTAGTCTATACACTTAGAGGTGGGGTGTAGTAGTCTCACAGGAATTGGAGATGGGAAGGCCAGTTGCATTTCTTGTGTTAGTCTAAAAATTTGAATGAATATTTTCTAATAGAGATATTGGTACCTATCAGCAAGTGATCCAACATTTACATTTTTACAAATATGTTTAGAAAGATTAAGTACAAATAAGAAAATTCACAATGTATGTAAAGGTACAACTAAGATATTAGATGAGTCAAAAAAATGACCTAAAGAGTAAATGACTCTAAAACCAATCATAAATTTTATGAAATGTATTAAAAGCAAAAGAATGTTTGGAAAATCAATGACCTCATTTGATTATCATCTCAAACAAACTGCTCAGAAAGGACAGTAGAAGTACTCACTTCCTTATTTCATCCTCACTATTTTGGGGAAGTTTCCCACTTTAAAAATAGTCTTTTGAACTTCCCTGGTGGCACAGCAGTTAAGAATCCGCCTGCCAATGCAGGAGACAAGGGTTCAAGCCCTGGTCCTGGAAGATCCCACATGCGGCGGAGCAACTAAGCCCCTGCACCACAGCGACTGAGCCTGCGCTCTAGAGCCCTTAAGCCTAGAGCCCCTGCTCTGCAACAAGAGAAGCCCGCGCACCGCAACAAAGAGTAGCCCCCCCCCCACCCCACGCTGCAACTAGAGAAAGCCTGCACAGCAACAAAAACCCAACACAGCCAAAAAATAAATAATAAAAATAAAAAGTAAATTAAAAAAATAGTCTTTTAATGCAATCAGGTCAAAGGCATTTAAATACACAACAGTATTTGGTGTCATTGACCAACTGCGGTATAGTATATGCTTTGAACTGTTTTATTTCCTCCCCACAGTGAGGAGGGTTTTAAATTAAGTCACCCACATTTCCTATTTCTTGTTGATAATGATAATTGGCAAGTATTTGCCTTGTGGGATTAGGGATATAGATTTCAGCCTTGGAATAAAGTAAATAGCAGTAAATATATGGGATTCCCTGGATCCAATGGACAAATCAAAATAGAATAGCACTAAACATTCTTTTGGGTAAAACAGCTGATTATGAAACATGATCACTGTGCCAGAGGATAGGTGGATTGCCTGAGTGGGAGTCACCTGGCAAGCTCATGAAAATTATATCTTATTAAGTATATTCTCATGGTAGAAAGGCAGGAGGGATTTTTGCAAAGGGAAATAATTTGTGACTAACAGATTTCTTTGAATAGAGTTATTCGTGTGATAAACATTAAGACTTTGTTTAGACTTTTAAGAAGCAATTTTCCAGATCATAAAGAAGGAGAAGGAACAAACAGTTCTCTAGATCAAAGCTCCCCAATCATTTTCGTCTTAAGATTTTGTTTCCCAGAAAAACACATATAACCTTTAAAACCTCCTTAGTAATTTTAATCATTTTATTTTATCACATTTTTTCTGTGATATGGAGAAGCAAGTTGAAGTAAAAATAATAATTTAGACTAACACGTTGTTAAATATTGTATTTTAGTGTTTATTATTATATAATTTTAATAATAATAAAATGTAAGCAAATTTTTACTTTTGCCATTTTATAAGTGATCATGCTTTTTTTAAAGAAAATATATGACTTGTCTACAAAAAAAAAATCATTCATGGGTAAAAATACACTTAAAGTCCGAGATAGACCAATGGATTTTAATGTAACAGAGCATGGTGAGCTTATTGATATGTAATTAACCCTTACCAAACTGTTGTTTGTTGAGTTTGGGGAAAGTATTAAAGAAGAATATCCACAATTATATGAAAAGGCTATTAAAATATTCCTCCCCTTTGAACTATGCATCTGTATAAGGCCAGATTCCTTTTATACATTTTAACCAAAGCAACATATCACAACAGATTGAATCCAAAGCAGATGAGAATCTATGCTCTACTGAGTCAGACATCAAAGAGATTTATAAAAATGTAAAGCAATGTCAATCTGGTAACCATTTGTTACAGTTCTGGAAAATAGAGTCATTTTTCATGAAAAAAATGTTATTTATGTTAACATATAATGGGTTTATTATTTTTAATGAATAGAAAATTTTTAACCCTCAATTTTAATTTCTAACATGAGAAATATTATTAGACCTAACCCAAATAAAGGAAAGCTCTTCTCAATAACTTTTAAGAACATAAAGAGTTCTGGGACTGAAGAGTTTAAGAACTGTTGCTTTCTATGGACTCTGAGCCCCCAAAGTTTTCTTAAAAGGGTAACTTTTTATCCAGTTAATTTGCCAATTGAGTATTTGACAAACAAAAACTGAAACAGAAGAAAATATCATGTTGAAGCACGAGAAACATGGGAAAACCTTTGAAAACTCCAGAGGAGTTTGGAACCACCAGTTGTAAAATGCTGCCCTAGGAAAATCTCAACAGCAATGTCCAAGAAAAGCTATTACCTGCCTGTGAGACCTGAGGGAAACCCTCCAGATTCTCAGGGTACTTTTTCATCACTTGTAATAAGAAGCAACGTCTAAGGCTCGCTGATTCTTAGGTGTTCATAAACTAAATCTGTTGGAATCATTGAAATGACCTCAAAAATATTCTTGATTGATCATGAGCTAGTTTACTAAGATCACTGCTTTTACTCTTCCTTCTTGGTCTGCTTTTTGTGCTTTATTATTTATTTAGATACTTATTTCCAAAAAAAGTTTAATAACATGTACCTATGGAGAGATTCAGAAGAAATGAGTAACTTCTGTGCTTTATTTTTGTAACAATGTTGGTAGGATTATGCATAACTCAAGTTTGCTATTTGCTAAAATTTTCTAAAATTGTTGGTGCAAGTTTTGGTAGTAAATGGCTAAACATAATAAAAATTATTTAAAAATAAAATTTAGGAGGTGTAATGGTCATCTGTCATTTTCACCTGTCCAGAATCCATTTACTCTTTTTTCTGGAATAGTAGCTTGAATTTCCTTTGGAGAACAATATCACCAGTAATCTCAATTTTCATAGTTCCATACTAGGGGCTGACCCCAACTTCAGCTCAGAAGTGGCCATGTGATTCAAACCTGTCCAATCAATCATTCTATCCCCTTGGCTTCACTGAGTGGCTCAGGATTGAACATGTGGCCCAAGTCAGCCAATGAGAGTTGCCTTCATACTTCTGCTGGAGCTCTTGGGAAAGAGGTATTATCTTTTCAGGAGAGCTACTAAGCTCCCATCACTGACTAGCTGAATGACCATGGACAGTTTTCTTGACCTCACTAAGCTTCCGTTTGTTCACAGGTAAAATGGGAGAAATAAAGGTAGCTACTTTGTAAAATTATTGTAAGAATTAAATAAGATAATAAGTGTAGATTTCACGGCAGTGGCCAGCATAAGACCTCAAGAAATGTTAGCTATTTTTATGATGTTATTATTTAAAGGCAAATATGATCTTTCAGCTCTCCTGCTTATAATGAAGTCTAAACTGCTTCCTCACGATGGTACCCATGGCTCAGGTTACAGAGCCAGCCTCACCTGCAGTTTTGCACCTGTCACACTGCATTAAATTCTCCTAAAGCCCCATGAGTCCTCTTACTTTAGGATTTTAATCATGCCACTCACTCTGCCTGGCGCACTTGCTCCTTCCTTCTCCCTTCCTCCCATTCTCTTCTTTACCAAACCGCGTGCTTTTTGAGGACAGCAGCTGTGTCCATCTCATTCCCCACTGTATTTCCCCTGAGTAACATAACTAATCCTTGATGAGGACTCATGCAGTTTTTATTAAATGAATTATTTTAAACCAAATTTTAAAGAATGAAGCCAGTGTAAAAGATAAATGATTTGTATATTTCTAATTAAAAAAAAAATGTTTTCCTCCATTGCTTCATCTTTCCCAAAGAGTCCAGCAAATACATTGACCAAATTTTAGTTGAATTTAACATTAAAAGAATCAAGATGGGGAATACTGCAATGCCTGTCTTGGACAACAGATGGCAATGCAAATACGATTTGATATGTATTCTGGTCTGCTTACAAGCTTCCAGACTTAGTCTCTGTATATGCCCAGCATAAGTCAGTCAGAGCCTTCTTTTCTGTAATGTCTTCCATGGCTTCTCACAGAAACAGAAAGGACATTCTCTGTGAATAGTGGTGGTGTGCTGTACCCACAGGGCCTTTCCAAACAAAGCCAACAGCTGCCAGCTAGGAGGAATGTCAGAGCCCACTCCTCCTGGAGAGGGCACAGGGCAGGGTCATGTTCCCGTCAGTGAAAGACACAAGGAGCTGGCCCTACAGTCAGAACTCAAGCATATTGTCATCATGATTCTCAAACAGGATTAATCTACTGAGAGGCAAGTAAGGAGAAGATACCTTTCGCATTACCTGAATTGTTTATGCCTGGTTAATTATTTTTTACCAAGAGAATCAAACAGAGAGTAGGTGGAAATTCAGAATTTCTCTACCAAGAATGAAATTACTATTAAGTTGTATTTTTTTTCCAGCAGCCTTCAGGGTATCTGTATAGTATAGAACGTCATGGTCTATGCATGTGTTTAGTAGAAATCAGGTTTAAGGGACTGTGTGTGTGTGTGTGTGTGTGTGTGTGTGTGTGTGTATACTCACACATATAGTTATGTACAGAGTATGATAAGTTAGCTGACTGCAGATCGGACCACATAAGACCCAAGCCTAAAATCCATAAGTAGCTATAGATAAACACACACACACACACACACACACACACACACACACACACACACACACACACACACACACACCCGACACCAGTTAATATCACCAAATTCCTTGACTCCAGAACTGTTCTCACAGCTTTAACCAATCATCTTGCTAGGAAAAAATGGGAAAAAGTATATAAATACTTCAGAAAAAACCTTACAAACCACAGGAAAACAAAGTCCAGTCTCCTTTCTTTTTGAATCAGAGACAATGATGTCCTCTCACAGTAAAAAAATCAAGCACCATCACAGGAGAGCATAGGCTCCTTGAAGGCAGAGGACATCTGTCATCACCTTAGAGGGTGCTGTTCAAGACAGGTGTTCTTACAAGTCTGCTCAATGAGTAAATGGCTGAACCAAAGAAAGACAAGCATGTACAATGTTGCTATTTTATTAGGGGAAGAAAAGCACATGTGTGACACAGTTGCTCAGGTGCTCTAGAATTAATTTTTAGATCTATCAAAACAATCAGTTATAAACAACTCTCAGTTAGTTACAAGAACAGAGAAATTTCACGGGCTAGACAGCAAACACTTCTTTGAATTTGGGGCAGCATATTTATCTTCATAATTCTGTTTCCCGTGGTTTAGGATGAGAATGTATTAGCTGACTTTGTAAACCTGATCCCCGAGTTTAAAATCCCGGGAGTTTAAAATCCATAAGTGGATTCCTGGCACTTTTAGGTAAGACTCGAATCACTGATGCAGCCAGCTCAGTCTGGCTCTGTCAGACTTCTGCTCTCAGCTACTCTCCCACATGTGCCCTCAAGTCCCAGGGTCATCACACCTCCTGGGTCCTCCCTGGATTGTTCCTTCTTCTAAGTCACCTGGGATCTCAGTTCCCCAGAGATTAGGAGGCCGTGTAACCTTCTTCAGAGGGAGTGCGGTGTCATTTTCCTTGGTAGATTCTGTCACAGACTGTAGTTATACTTTTAGCTTTTGTGATTAATAGCAATCTCCTCCACTGGTATGTGCTCAGTGCCTGATAACTTTATATTGGAAAAAACAGAAGAATAAATGAATGGATGGATAGATGAATGAATTCCTGAGCATGGAAGTGGAAAAAGGGAAACTCAACCTAATTCAATCATGGGAAGAGATCTGTACTACGGGTCAGGAACCTGAAATCCCTTTCCTGATTTGAGTCTACCAATTACCAATGAGTCTGGGCCGTTTGGTTCCTCTTGAGCAGCTGTTTGGTCACCTAAATAATCAGATCATAACACCAGCCCACAGATGCACAGGTTTCTGTGAAGATCAAATGAAACAGTGCTTATTTTAAAAGCTAACACATGGTATATAAATATAAGGCGTTATTTTAAATGGATAACCAACAAGGTGATAAAGTTCAATTCCATAATTCAGGCTAAATATAATTTGCAATAATCTTAGAGCAAATTTTGTAATTCCATCAGATTTTTTTTTCCTGTGTATTTATTTAACTGTTAATTTGAACATAAAGGACCTTAAAATCGTCTGGTTTCTTCAAGTCACAAAAATGTCTTACTGAAGTAATAATTTAAATGCTTAGTTCCTTACACGGATTACAATTTTGAACTTTATTTCAAGGAAACTCTTCTCTCCTGGCCCATTCAGGCCTGCTCCTGGTACACGGAGGAGGCGGCCTCTCTCTCTTTGCCTGTCTCTAGGTTCTTACCCTGCTGCCCCCAGCTTGATCCCCACCAAGTCTGCCCTCACAAGGGCTGAGGTAGAAGGAAGGAGGAGAGGTGAGGGGCAGGAGAGGTCTTCTGGCCTGGCACTAGCATGAGCCAGCATGTCTCACACTCTGGTGTAGCAGGGAAGGAAAGAGAGGTTGATATTCTCTTCCTGGGGTGCTTTCAAGTATACCCTGAAGGGCCCTCATGGTTAGCTATCTCTCACCTGAAGATCTCCTGGCTGTTTGTCCACTGGGCATCCTGTGGATGGACCTTGAGCCATGTCCTGCAGAGTCCTTGCTGTTCCTGGCAGTCACATGACCTAAGCCACCTCCAGTGTTTCTCTCCTAATGGGTTTCTCTCCATGGCCTAACCTGGTCCACGGGAAACACACTTTATACACATCTTTAACCCATCGGCAGTAGCTGGAGAGTGACTTGCCAAGCAGCTGTCTGCTCTGTGGTCATAGGCTATTCAGCTAACCTCTTGTACTTTTTTTTTAACAGTGTCCCTTCAATAACTAGAAACAAACAACAAGATTTCCAGGTGGTCCCGTGAAAGTCTATCTCACTTGATTTTTCACTGGGGGGAGACACTTCTCACTTCTCATCGCTCCTCTATGAGGGATGCGCACACACACACACACACACACACACACACACACACACACACACAGTCTATCTCGGAGTCTCTAATAGCTGGTTTCTAGCCTCTCAGCCTCTACCCCCTTTCCTAGGCTAGAGAAGGGAGTTCAGTTAAGGACAATAACATTCACTTTGATCACCTCCTTTGCAAATTCTCATTCTGTGGTCTAGCTTTTTGCCTTGGACTGTGGGAGTAATCACCTCCTATCATTTTGTAATTAGCCTGCCGCATCTTATACCCTGCTGGTTTACATCCAAACCCCATAAAGACACACGTTGGCTTCTTAAAATGGTTCAGACCAAGTTCTCCTTTTCTGGTTGTTTCTCAAAGCCGTATCACCAGTATCAGGAGAAACACCAATGAAACCATTTCTCTGGGGAACACAAATTCTAGCAGCCAGAAGTGGCAGTTTTCTGCTTAGAAGTCAAAGTGGGATGATTGGAGATATGACTTACATTATTCTCCAAAGACTCTCCATGTGAGAATTCTGTTATGTGTTTACTACTAGAATTCAGAAAGGGAGAGTTAAACTCTAGAGTGTGAAATTAGTGAGCAGAACCTAGAGCTGGATCTGGCCAGTGTTGGCCGAGGAAATAACCCAGCATCCAATTAGAACTGGGAAGAAGAGCAGATGTGGAAAACCGAGTTCTGGTGCCTGAGCCGAGGGTACAGAATGACAGCCTTGAGGGTCGTAGATGCGGAAGCCCACAGCTGCCTGCGGCAATGCGGACGGAACCAAGCAGGAAGTTAGTCAATATCCTACAGCGAAGCCTGAATTACCTTGGGGCCTGAATCCTATCAGACTGGTTTGTAGTCCCTGTTGCATTATAACAATGAACATAACAGAAATGACAGACCCCAAATCCACAGACCCCAAACGGTTAAAACCATGACAGTTAAAAATGATGCTTTGAAAAGTGGGATGGTGGAGCAGAAGACGGGAGGGTGGGTTTTCACTTTTTTCTTTGACTTTTGGGTTTTCAATAAGCATGCTTCAGTCAAATAATAATAAAATATTTTCATCTGATGGAAAACCAGCAAAATTCAAATAGACCTTGGCGGCTATAATCAGTTAATGATTTCACACTTCGCCCAAACTCGGTGAGTCAGAAAGACACTTGCTGAGTTTTGTTCTTCAGTCTATGGATCAGTTGGGCAGTTCTTCTGGGCTGGGCTGGGCTCACGCATGCATCGTGGTCAGCTGTGGGTCAGGTACATGTTTCTGCTCTTTCATGCTGTGTTTCCTCACATGCTTGGGGGTTGGCTGGCTGAAGGCTGAGGACTCTTGGTTTTCCTCCGTATGTATCTCATTCTCCAACACGCTAGTCAAGTGTGTTTACGTGGTGGAGGTAGGGTTGGAAACAGTGAACATAAGCATTCATGGCCTCTGGAGGCTGAGGCTCAGAACCGACACACAGTTACTTCCATCTCCCTCTATCCGTCAATGCAAGACTCAAGGCCAACCCAGATTTAAGGGCTAGGAAATAGACCTTACTTCTTGATAAGGAGCTATTAAAGCACATTGCAAAGAGCACGGATACAAGGAGAGGGGAATGATTGGGACCGTTACTGCAACTACAGCATCCCAAAGGTGCCAGACCACGTGAAAAAATGGAAGAGGGAAACGAGAAGAGCGTTTGGGAATTATGTAGCCATATTAATGTTTACTGTTAATCAGGTTCTAAAAGTAAATCTTTTTCATCCACACTTCAGTGAGTGAGCTGCAGAGAACACTCTATCCCCTCTTACATGCCTGGTTCCTACTCATCATGCTAGTACCAAATTTAATATCACTTACTCCAGGAAGCCTGTCTGAATTACCTTCCTTTTAGACAGTGAATAAATCATGTGATTGTTCCCAGCATTTCCTCCTCATATCATTTATAAGACTCTGTTATTTTATTCTCTGTCTTCCCTGCTGGACCAGGAGCTCTGGGCGGTGGTGGGGGTCTGGTCTATCACGTTTATCTTGCACCCCCAGCACCTAGTCCCTGCATGGCACAGAGTAGATGCTGAATCAACTTTTGTTAAATGAACACAAAGGGAATGAATGACAATAGATGAATGAATGTCAAGTTGGGTGTTTATTAAAGAAATGTACACATTTGTGGATATCGGTATTTTCTTGTGATACCCATATCCTTGCGAACCTGGTTTTAAATCCATTCATTGCTACCAAGTAGAAAAGAAACACTGTGAGAATTAAGATTACTCTTTGATAGCTACGTATAATGCAGCAAGCAAGTTTTAAAGCCTGCACCTGATATTTTCTCCAAATTTCACAAGTGCAAACTGAAGAGAATCCAAAAATGGCCTTTACACTGGCCAAAAAACTTTGTTGGAAAACGTACAAATAAATGAAGCACAGGTTGTTGCGCTAGTAGTGGCCTTATAACCAATTTATACTCTGTGTAACTGAAGAAAACCTTATCTTTGCAATGCGCTGAGCTTTCCAAAGGAAATATTCAGTCTTAGCCCTAGAAAAAAAATCAGAGACATTTCTAGTAAAATTGAATGGGAACAGAATAAGCCATGGTCTACGAGCTATTACAAGTCAGATTTGTACCAGACATTCCTATACATTTCTGAGTTTAATCCTCATAATAACCTACATGGTGAGATTTCCTTTATCTTTTCTGTAAAGATAGAGAAACTGGGGCACAGCCGTGTTACATAATTTCGTCAAGCTATTAGCACCAAAATGTTAATTTATTAACATTGTCATAAAGCATGACTTACTTAAAGAAAAAGAAAGACTATATCAATTTATTACGGTTTGCCAGGAATTACTGTTATAAGTACTGTTCCACAATCCCCAGTCCTACTGCCCAATGCCTGCTTCTTGCCTGTTTTTCATTCTTGCTGCCCAACTTGTACACATGGGAGTCTTCCTGGATATGAATATTTCTGAGTTATGGTTGCCAGGATGTTTATCAGCAAAGTTAGCCAGTCATTCCAGGTTATCAAGTAAAGTATGGTAAATATGTTTCAGAACGTCATGAATCAACTGGTAATTATCAATTTTCAAAGACTAGACTCTTAAGTTCAATTGCAGTTCCCTTTCCTGAATCCCAGTTTTCTGCTGCTTTTATTAAATGGTCCCCATTCTGCTAAATCTTCTTCCCAGAGATCCACTCTTAGGTCTTTAGCTAACACCCTAACATCTTTGTGACCCTTCCAGTCTTAAAAGGCATGGTTAGAATATGAATTAGCGTAGAAAATGTCTTATGAACCATAGTTTGGGGTGCAGGTGTGCTAAATGTCATGCTGGAGACAGAGCTCTCACCATTCCCAGCAAAACAACCCATGACTCCTTTCTATTTCTCTTGCTACCTTCTTTGTTTAAATTCTGCTCAGTTCAAGGTCCAGCTCAAATGCCACTACTCATAGGAAACTTTCCTTCATTACCACAGACGATTGAGTCTCTAAGCTCTCCTGCAAAGATACGTGCCAAGGTATCTGGGATCATACTAATAACAAGTATTTATTTAATATTCATTGTATTCCACACACCATGCTAAGTGTGTTAATATGTTATCTCATTTAATTCTCACCTTTACTTTGCAGTAGCATCTATGAATTAGGTACTATTATCATCCATCTTTTGTGGCTGAAGGTCAGAGTGATGACGGGACATGCCCGATGTCATCACTAATAAAAACAGAGTCTGGATTTAAATCCAGATCTTCTGGATGCCCAAACCTCAGTGCTCAATGACTATATTATACTTTATTCACACACTTACAATTAATATAAAATTTCCTCTATTATTCTACAAATGCGGTGTGCAAAAAATGGTGTATTTCTGTTTTCTTCAACTAAAATTAAATTCATACGTTTTCCACTTCTCTGAACTTGTGTGCACAGGACTCCTCGTGGATACGAAGGGCTGACCCATGAATGGTGGTGGAAAATGCTTTCCTTCAATGGATCACGAAAAGGCCCAGAACTGTTCTACAGATCAGAACGTACAAGACGGCACCTTCCGTCTTCATCCCACACTGGTAAACAGCGTGCGAAGCTTGGAGTCTGTCTTCCAAGTATAACTATCCCCTTGAAGCATAAAATGCCACATTCTGGAGTTCAGAACCATAAAGCAGAAAGTCCAGCCTCACTGCAAACCCCTTGGAAACTGCACCCTAACTGTCCTCCCTCCCAGTCAGAGACTGGGCCACTTTGCCAGGATGCTGAGAAAGGATTAGGCCACTGGTCCTTACTATTCATGGAATGCCAGACCTCTGTACCTTTTCCAGAATTAAGAAATTCTCCCTCCCTTCTTGACCATCACAGGTCACATGTCTCTTTCTAATCGCCCCTCCTGTTCTCAGCATAGCTTCTCAAGGAGCTGCAGTTTCTAGAAAATAAAAACAGGGCGACAAGGTATTTACTGGCACCTGCTGTTTCTGCTGTAACCCAGCCTCTCTGTGATTCAGGGTCAACTGCACACCTCCACCAACTGGTCATCGCTTGATTTTACTTTATTTTATTCTATTTTGTTTTGTTTTCTGTTTTTTTAATTTATTTTTTAAGTTTTTATTTTATATTGTATATTAGTTGAATTACAATGTTGTGTTAGTGTCATGTGTACAGCAAAGTGAGTCGGTTATACATATACATACATCTCTTCTTTTTCAAATTCTTTTCCCATTAGGTTATTACAGAATATTGAGAAGAGTTCCCTGTGCTACACAGTAGGTCCTTGTGGTCATCTATTTTAAATATAGTAGTGTGTACATGTCACACAAACCAGAAAATGCAAATTGACATCCTTTATGTCTTACTCAGCCAGAGGAAGCAAATGATTTGATTCAATGTTTTTAAAAAATTTAGCTCTATTGAAAAATTGAGAGATTTCATGTTACAGTAATTAAATCTGGGAATTGGGGGTGAGCCCCTCTCATGGCGAGCATCAACTGGTACTGAGTAGCTTCTGCCCCCTTGAGATGCTTCGGTACTTTCCAGGTCACCTGCATCTCCATCATTCCATCCTGATGTTTGTCAGTTTGCAATAGATTTCCTCTGCAATGCCAAAATACTTCTCCAGGTTTATGCTTCTAACAAATGTGGAAATACATAACTTAGACCAAAAGAACTTCAAGTTTCAAGAAAAATGGGGAAAATACTTTCCTTTGTGAGAGCAAAGAATAGTGGTATGTATGCAATGCATAAGCAAAACATATCCGTTCTGAAGAAGGCACCTCTCCTAATTCACCCGCTGATGCTACCTGCCTGTCACCAGGCATCTCAGTTTGCATCTCATGGTGGACATTCTCACAGAGCAAAAACACACCAGGCTGAATACACAGAAACTGAGGTCATTTGAAGATGGTCTCATTTATAGACAATATAGGCCTTGCTAAGCCAAAGCCTCTGAGTTTACTTCCCAAATTGCTTTTCCCGTCAGGCAGGCCTGGCAGGACCAAGCCAGGAGAGGTCTGCCTCAGCCTTTGCTCATCTTCCTCACCCCATGTGGAAAGTTCTCCCTCTATATTTCTATGCAATTAATAATAATAATAATAAATGATTTTTAAACAGACCTGATACAATCCTGGTTAAAGACTCAATGTCTCCCATTAAGCCCTCTATCCTTTTTCCAGCCTGCCCTCATTTTTTGTTCTCTGAATGATTTTAAATGTATAGTAAAAAGTAGATAATAGTGGAAATAATACACTTAATTATAATCTAATTCATTTATGCTCAATAGTTTTGTGTCATAAAGAAGCAGAGTAATATCGTAGAGTGGCAGAGACCGTGTTTTATGTTTTATGTAACCCTATAGTGTGTGTATGTATGTGTGTGTGTGTTTGTCCCCAAAAACTATCACAGAGATGGATAAAAGCTTGCAAACTATTTGTTGATTGATTTGGTAATTGAAATCTAAATTTTTGTTAATACAATATTACTGGTATAATTTCTACTTTTTTTTTTTTTTTTTTGCGGTACGCGGGCCTCTCACTGTTGTGGCCTCTCCCGTTGCGGAGCACAGGCTCCGGACGTGCAGGCTCAGCGGCCATGGCTCACGGGCCCAGCCGCTCCGCAGCATGTGGGATCTTCCCGGACCAGGGCACGAACCCGTGTCCCCTGCATCAGCAGGCGGACTCCCAACCACCGCGCCACCAGGGAAGCCCCTAATTTCTACTTTTTCTCATGAGCATTTGGGTTCCAGTCCTCCACCACCTTCAAGACTCTCCCCCTGGGGAATCTCTGATTTACTAAACAACGGTGACTTGAATAAAGTACCACAGCAACCAGTGGCACTCGCTGTTCATTAGAGCTGAGATCTCCTGACACGCTCACCCACTTTACTTCAGCATTTCCTCCATTCCTCAAAAGAGCTGTTAAGAACAACCATTTCAAGTGGCTAAACTACTTTTGTTAAAGCAAATAGTCTGTTACTGGTAGCAGTTGGTGTGCCTTTGTATGCGTGTGTGTGTGTGTGTGTGTGTGTGTGTGTCTATGTGTATGTGTTAGTGAAACAGACAGAGAAAGAACCAGAAGCAGAAAGTTGATGGACACAGAGAGGGGGGATTTAAAAGTGGAACTGGTGGAACCTTCTTATATCTTGAGCATTAGGTGTGGAGCTGGGTACCTCCTTGTTTAGGGAAGAGGGTTATCGGTCGCAGTTCTGGTGTAGTGTAGGAAGGGGATTCATAGTCCAGTGGCCCCGTGTCAAGGAAACAATAATGAAGTGTGAAGAGAAGACAGATAAAGAGTAAATACTGACTCACTCTCTTTTGTTCCAAAAAGCAAGTCCAAAATGCTCTCTTCACATAGTTATTTGCCTGGACAAAGGCCATCTCACTGATGAGGGTTACTCTTTAGGGTGTACACCATTTGTTTAAAACCCCAAAGGTGCGTGAACTTTATATTCAAATATCAATATTATACCTTTTTTGCTAGTGGAACTATGCCATTTTCTAGTATAGAATTGGCACATTTTAAGCTCTTTCTTTTTAGAAAAATTAAAACTGCCAATATAACAAATAGTTTGCCTTTTCTCCTCTTACCCTCAAAATTGGAATAAAATAGCCCATTCTCAAGGCTCTGATAACACTTTTCCACTCATACAAAGGTAAAAAGTTGCAGAACAGAAAATAACATTTGTCTTGTTGGAGGATTATAGGAACATTGTTACCAGACCTATCTGTACAGCTGCAGGTACAAAGGATTCTGGCGCCAGGAAGTTTCCAACAACCAGCCACAACGCCTCCCCTTTTAGTATAAAAAAAGCTGGAATTCTAACTCAGGAAAGATGGTTCTTTGGGACACTAGTCCACCATCTTCTGGGTCTGCTGGTTTTACAAATAAAGTCACTATTCCTTGCCCCAACACCTTGTCTCTCAATTTATTGGCCTGTCGTGCAGTGAGCAGTCAAAGCTTGGACTCATTAACAATGCTGACTATCCCTGTCTGAGTAAAGGGTCTCCCAGTCACCCATGCTTGAAGCCTTGGAGTTACCATTGGATCTTTCATGATGAAAATTGAATTATATTATATCTATCTTAAAAATATTCAAATGACTACAAAAGTCCACCACATAATGTTCAAAACCTAACCATGATGGGGCAGATAACTGTCCATTGCTTATGCAACACTCCATCCCCATCCCTGCAAATAGGCTGTTGATTTCATTTCCAGGTATAAGGCAGAGTTCCCTTGATTTAAGGGAAAGAAAGGCCCTCTATAAGCCCATGATGTTTCCCAGATCTGGCTAAGTAGATCAAAGAGAGCATCTGAAGGAGCATGATGCCCAGAAATGTCTCCTCAGCTTGTGATCACAAATATAACCATCAAGGGTAGCAGAAGAGAAGAGTTAGAAGGATAGAAAGTTCCTTGGTCCTCAACGATATCACTGAACAGTTACAAGACTCCTGCAACTGCCCACCTCCAGACCCAGCACTATGGAGCGTTAACAGAAGCCGGTATTACTTTAGCCACTGTTAATTAGTACTCTGTGACTGAAAGCATTTCTGTTTAATGCACAAGACCCTTCAGGATTCTTGCTATCTGGTCCCACCCTACTTTGCAGTTTCTCCACCTTCCCCAACCCTTCACAGCAAAGGTTCCATCCTGTAGTGTTTTAGATTTTCTTTTAGAAGGCTGACTTATTTCTTCTGTGTCCTCCAGGTGAGCAGCTCTTGATGGTTCAAGCTCTAGCTCAAAATGTTACCTCCTCAAGCAATGATTATCAATCCACCAAAAGCCTCTGATTGTTTTTCCTGAAATCACACCCTCCCAAGAAAACTTAATTTCTCCTCTGTGTTGCATATTATTTCTATATAACACATTCTGTTGCAATGATCCATTCATCTGTCTTGCACTTGCCTTTGAGTCCCCAAATATGAGGACGTCTTACTCATGGCTGTATTCACAGATCCTAGAACAGTGGCTATTTTACGTAATAAACGCTCAGCTAATGCTTCTGGATTTTATAAAATACCCGTGGTCACAATAGGAGCAGATACTATTCATGGTTTTCTTGGATAGAACTGGTACAAACTTAGATAATCATTAAAAATATACTACTAATAAACCTAAAACTAATCACAGTTCCCAACTGAATAGTGATGTCAACCTTCTTTGGGAGTGGCTTTTTTCATTTCTACAAAATGCTATTTGTTCCCTATGGGTTTTTTTTCTTTCTGACAAAATGCACAGATATCTTCTTCTCATATACCTATAGATATTTATACTTTACTACCAAAAATATATTTTTAGAGTTCTGATAAATTCACATAATGTTCCTTCTCTGCGAGTTGAACTCACGCTGTTGATTACCCATGTGATACATGATATGGCTCCATCACCAAAGCTTTCAGTTACATTTTCAGTCTGAGGAAGGTGTTGCTCTACCTCTGCCTGGGTATTGTTCTAGAAACATCCCTTCCCCAATATAGAGATCTTCATCCCGTTCCAGTTTTTTTTTGTTTTCGTTTTTTTGGCTGTGTTGGGTCTTCATTGCTGCACGCAGGCTTTCTCTCTAGCTGCGGCGCACGGGCTTCTCATTGCGGTGGCTTCTCTTGTTGCGGAGCATGGGTTCTAGGCACGTGGGCTTCAGTAGTTGTGGCTCGCGGGCTCTAGAGTGCAGGCTCAGTAGCTGTGGCGCACGGGCTTAGCTGCTGTGCGGCATGTGGGTTCCTCCCGGACCAGAGCTCGAACCCACATCCCCTGCATTGGCAGGCAGATTCTTAACCACTGCGCCACCAGGGAAGCCCCCCTGTTCCAGTTTTAACTTGTGCGTGACTGTCAGAGAGACCACAGGCTAAACTCATGCTAATTGCTTTCCAAGATGAATATCAGAGTTGAAAAAACATTAAAGAATTGGTCTTTTCTTCAGAGCTCTAACACTCTTAAGGAATAGAAATCTGAAAACTACAGGCAGTTGCTTGATTATTTGCTGTTTATTTCAATTGACAGCTCTCTGAGTCCACCATATAGATCAATCAGTTCAAAGCACACATATTCTGCCTTTTAAAAATTGATGTTTAATAATATTTATCTATTAACAATGCAAAATTGCATCACAGATTTTAATTTCAACTTGTGAATTTAAAGGTGTGTTAGATTATAATTTTCCAGCTCTTTTGACCTACAGGGAAACTTAGTACCTTGCCCAATGACCAGTTACTGTCTTCAGCTTATTACTGATACATCAAACGTCTCATAATATTTACTCTCTCTACTGCCTTCATATCGTCTTTGCTACATTTTTATCCTCAATTTTACTTCCTATTCATTTTTTCCCAGTTGTCTAGAATTTTTTTGAAGCAAAGGAGGCATAAACTCTAAGTTACTTCAACTTTATAAATGTAAACTGCTTTAGATGAGCCCCGAGGATTCTTTTTTTTAAGCAATTTAGTGCAAGACAGTTGGAGTTGTAAGGGCTGCTGCGTTGCACAGCTCCGAAAAGCACCATTCACTTCTCTATCATCCATGTGAAGAATGTTCCCTGTAGTGTGCCACATGCTGTCACCTCCTTTTGTGTGCAGGGCTATTTACGCTGTCTCTATGAGTAGAGACAGAGATATCTGTGGTTATGGTTTTCTAAGTGATAATTTCATAAAAGCAGTTTCTAGACACCCGAGGACTTACCGTCCAGGAGAACATTATCTTTCTTACCTGAGCTGTGGTTTCCTGCTAGCAAGGTGGGGCTCACAGAGCATCTTCCCAGTCTACTGGTGACCACAGGTGGCCCAGGTGTTCCATCCCATTCCTGAGCTTTGATAGGCTCTCTGGAGGAAGATGCCCCATGATGTCCTCTCTCTTTGTTGTCCAACTTTGGTATTGGTTCCGTGCTGTGGCTCCGAACTTTCAGCTCCTCTGCTGATTCTGTGTATTAACCAGAATTACATTCTGTTAAACAAGAGTCAAATCCTTCCCAGATTCCTTAAATATTAAAGAATGATTTTCTAAAATATTTTAAATATATTTTTGGAAATTTAGACTTGTGTTGAAGACTACATTTAAATAAAACAGGGACAGATCACATGGGCCGTTTTTCTGAGCTATGCAGGTTATTATCAGCAGAAAATAATTATCTCTTCGGAAGTAGAGAACCTCAATGAATATTCAGCATTCTTTAGTAACTCTTCCCTTCTGCTAATCTTCAAGGAAACTTCATAAGGAGCACTTTACACTCCCTCTCTTTACTTTCTCATCTTCTCTTCATTCTGCTACCCACTGTGACATGAATTTAGCCCAGCCACTCTACTAAACGTGCTTTTGCTTAAATCACCTAGTGCTTTTTAGTTGGCAAATTAAGAAGACATTTTTAAGCCATTTGATTACTCTTTGATTACTGTCTTATTGATATCTTCAATTTTCTTGGCTTCACTGATGGGCCATCTTCCTGTGGTGTGCTCGCTAACACCACTGCTGTGTCATTCATACCTGTTCTTCCTCGGAGAGTCCCTCACATGTTGGTTGTCCCCAGGATTCTAGCTTAGCCACTGTTCTCACTCTACATATATTCTTTCTGTGATTTCATCCTCCAGGATTCAACTAGCAATTGTCTGATGGCTAGTGATTTCTAAATAGTTTGTCAGAAGTCTGGAACATTCTCCTGAGCTGCAGACTCATTTATCCAACTGCCTACTGGATGAGTCCATCCGGATGCCCCTTAGATAACACAAATTTAACATTCACGTACTGTACTGAAACCATTTCTTACTAAACTAATGGTTCCTTCTGTGCTGCCAAACATCCAAGCTAGAAACGTATCTGTCTCTTTCTTTAACCGCTACTCTCCAAATCCATCAGTCTGCAAATTCTACAGATTTTATTTCTAAATATCTTGTTTTCCCTTCTGTTGCACTTTGTATCATGTCTACCTCAACTGTTCTGGCTCAAGCTCTAATCATCACCCTTGAATTATTGCAACCTGCCTCCTTGACTCTGTCCTTGACTCCCCAAAATACAAGCTCCGTTGACTGCCAAAGTGATCTGTTTAAAATGAAAATCTGATCAAGTGTTTTTTTCAGGGACTAGATGCGATAGCCATTCTGTAAGGCATGTACAGAAGTGTTTAAAAGCATATGTAGTTTGGGATTAACAGAAACACACTACTATATATAAAATAGATCACCAACAAGGACCTACTGTATAGCACAGGGAACTTTACTTAATATTTTGTAATAACCTATAAGGGAAAAGAAGCTGAAAAAGAATATATATATATATATATATCACTTTGCTATACACCTAAAACTATCACAACATTGTAAATCAACTATACTTCAATTTAAAAAAAATAGCCAATGGGAAAATTTTTTTTAATAAAATCACTTCCTAATTAAAAAAAAAGCACATGTAGTAAATAAACATGGTTTAGAAGTGATATCCACTTGCTACATTCAGAACAATGTTATTTCAGAGAACTGATGTGATAGCCATTCTGTAATGCACATAGATAAGTGTTTAGAGACAAAAACAAAAAAATACAAATCTGTTCTTAATGTAAACCCTGACTAAAATCCTTCCAGAAGCCCACTGTTACCCACAGAAGTATGTCTAAGCCCTTTACAACCCACAAGACTCTCCACCATCTCACTCTTTCCTGCCTCTCTAACTTTTTTACTTCCTACCTGAACGTTGTATTCAAGAAATATCAATAAATTGGCTGTAGCTTCCTCTTCTCCACTCCACTTCCAACAAAAACTTCCAAGAAAAACAACACTGGTTTCTATAGCTACCATCTCCTATCTCACCTGCTTTGAATACCCTTACATCCTGTCCTTTAATTGGGGAACTCTTTCCTCAGTCAAGGTTACTTTATTTAAGTATCCTTGAGGCCTCCCCATCCCATATATCCAGCCCATGTTGGGATAAAGTCATCTCTGCACTGACACTGTCTTGTATCATTTTTCTGTGTACCTGTTCTTCTTAAAAGACCCAGAGTTCTTTAAAGGCAAGGTCTGAGTATTTTTTTTTTTTTTTTTCAGTACTCGGGCCTCTCACTGTTGTGGCCTCTCCCGCTGTGGAGCACAGGCTCCAGACGCGCAGGCTCAGCGGCCATGGCTCACGGGCCCAGCCGCTCCATGGCATGTGGGATCTTCCCGGACCGGGGCACGAACCCGTGTTCCCTGCATCGGCAGGCAGACTCCCAACCACTGTGCCACCAGGGAAGCCCTGAGTTTTGATTTTTGCTTTTTTCTCCACTTGGTGCCTCTAGCTCTTAGCATATTGCTCAGTAGGTATTTAACCAATTCATTTATCGAGTACTTTTCCCAACTCCTCCGGCATCTCTCTGATGTGTGTAGAAAATACAACATTCTTAATGGAACAAGAGGATCAAGCCAGTGTTACAAATGTACTGAAGTGGCACAGAGCTAATAGTATTTTCAAAAATCTGGTTACCTAAAAATCACAAGTTGTAAAATTCACCAGGTTGAAAGTTTAATTCAAATAAAGATCTTTGAGAAAGACCATAGTGAAAAATTACAGAAATGGTTCAGAGAATCTGTATTTTGTTTTCTTTGCATGTAAGTTCAAACACTCATCATCTTCAAGCAGTGTGATAAGACAGATGTCACACTTTGGTTCCCTATTATCCGAATCTGTGGGGCAGAGACAGAATAGGTTATAATATAGTAAGCAGCTGGGTGAGGGATCTGAGAGGCCCAGCTGGGAGCCTTGGCCATTGTGGCCATATGGCTGGTGGCCCATGACATTGAGCCCTTGGTTTCTCCACTTGGAGCTTCATTTTGCTTAACTACAAAATGGAGATAATACCAGCCCTGCCTAACTTTCCCCATTTAATTTGAAGGATCTAATAATATCCTACATTTTAAAATATTTTAAAAACAAAACAGGGCCACACATGCAAAAAGTAGCATTCATTTAAAAAATTGTAGTAATTTGTCATTTATGAATTTATTTATTCTTTCTACATTTGTTTTGGATAATCACTGAGAGACTGAAGATACAGATAGAAAACTGCCAGACCACATAGAAAAATAGAATTCTAGCTGATTATCTACAATAACCAGCCCAGAAAGCCAACCTACAATCTATAATTCAGACTTGTAGAAATTCAGACCACTATCTCTAGCAAATAATAACCTGTATAACAATTGGTCCAAAGCAGCCAGGATTTGATTAAAAACTGACAGCTTCCCCAGTTTTTGGCCCTGCTTTTAGCATAGGATCAACCAGAGAAAGTCAAATATGTTCCCCTAACCAACGACATAGGATGTCCTTCTTCTAGTTAGGCTGCCTATAGCTTCCCTATGCCAACAGCCTTCACTGGGGGTGTAACTGAAGCCTTCCCTTTTTCCCACTATAAAGCTTTCCCACTCTTCTCCCTGCCTTGAGTCTCTGCCAAATGTGGTGGCTGACTGCCTTGCTTCAGCAAGGCCTGATGAAATAGCCCTGCGTGTTCTCATTTGTTTGCTCTTCGTTTATTTCCACATTGCTATGGTTCCTTCCAGCTCCCAGGTGCTATGCAGTTGTGTAAACACATGTCAAAAATATCATTCTATGAGACAGAACTTAAACCAGGAGGGTAGTTCCATAAGAACAATCTTAGAAAGATCCCAAGCTTAAGTCCCAGTTATACTGAAATCAAATATAAGTAAAAATATTTTAAACTAATACATTCCAGCAAATAACCATAGCAAGACAATTTAACCAACACTTACTTTTCTGTGCCCTGAGTCAAATGGAATAAAACCAGTATCAGAAAAGAACATCCTAGACTATATCCAAGCTGTTTATTCACAGTTTCGAAGAAAATGTAGCTCTGGCTTCCAAATGTCACAGCATCAGAACCTAATGACCCATCTGTTTCACCTCACGTTCTCTTCCAGATTTTAAACTAACCATTGGGATGTTTGCCTTATTATCGACCTCTATGTTTTATTCCCACTGCCATCATTAAGCAGTTACAATTTTTTTCTTATCTCTCTCTCTCTCTCTCTCTCACACACACACACACACACACACACACACACACACACATACACACACATATACACACACACACACACATACACACACACACAAACACACAGAGTCTTCTACCACTGGTATTGAAATTAACCAAACCAAAAAAAATGCTCTCATTTAACACTGGGTCCAATACTGTTCCTGCAGGTTCGGACACTATTTTAAATATGAAAGGCTGAGGATGTCAAAGTCTACCCACCAACCTCAGTTTCTTTGTTCTCATTCAAATTACTCACATACACACACCAGGGAAGTGTCATTTAGGTCTCAAATCTCAACTAAATAAAAGTCCAGTACAGCTTTGGGAACAAAAAGGAGTCTTTTTTTTTTTTCTTCTTTCTTTGTTTTCAAGTCCCAGAGGTTAGCCTTCAGTGAGTTTTGGCAGGTATATTTAGAGAAACCTGAACAAAAGGTTTGCACAAATCATGCTACTCAGACTTGTGCCGGTGTACCTTCACATCCTAAATAGAAGGCAGACCTGAAAAATCTGTAAGAAAATCATAAATGTATTATTGAGCATTTTATTGGGGAATCAACCAGGTATCCCGTGATAGTCAAGAAGAGCTTCCTACAAAATGCATTTTCTAATTAAAATAAATACGAAAAACTTTAAAATAGCTGTTGAAAAGAGACCAATGGAAAGTGGACAATTAGACTAAGAAATTCATACAATAAGACATATTGAATGCTCAGAGAAATCTGTTCAGAGGAATAAGGATGTGTTTATCCATATCCATATATCTCAATGTTGTGTTAGTTTCTGCTGTGTAACAAAGTGAATCAGCACTACTTACAATAGCCAGGACATGGAAGCGACCATGGTACATTTTTACGTGGAAACTGAGTCCTTTCAGTGTTCACAGTTAAGCCCCAGTATGTAGAACTGGGCAAACTACGAAGAAGTTGCTCACTCTCTACCATGGAGTGTTGACTATTGATCTAAAATCGTATTCTCACATTGAAATCTGATCTTACTATGAAAAAAGCATATATTATTGTATTGCACTTGTCTTTCATATTGTGCATTTTACGTATCACTGTCTTAAACTTTTTACGGTGCTTAAGTTGAAGATGGATAAGTAAGGATAAGAGACCAGGAGTCATCTGTTTATGACCAACATATTCTCTACAGGATGCCAATCCACACACTGCATGCTGTGAACTCCTTTCTCAAAGTTTTCCCATTTCCTGCTGCTTATGCTGTCTGTGAGTCTGGATTTGTCTCCCCAGCTTCTAACTCATTCCTCTCTCTCCGTTCCTGCCCTGGGCCACCTACAATCACTTGGCTCCCCAGGCGGGTGTCATGGCTTTCAGCATCAGATCTGCTGCCCACCAGACATTGACTTCCCCCAGAGTCTTTGATTCACTCTCTCAACAATGAAACAGTACTGAGGACACTTATAAATCTTCACGACCTAAAAATCCCTCTCAAGTTCTAGAGACAAAGAAAACAATTTGCAGTGATGGACCGTTACATATGGCTGTCTGGGGAACTACAACCGATTAAAACTGTTTTATCCTCTCTCCAAAGATGTTTCTTTTTTTTTTTGGCTGGAAAGATCATGCAATTATTTATTTATATGTCTGGTCTCCCCACCAGACCATAAGCTTCTTAAGCCTAAAGACTTCATCTTTCATGTTGGTACTTAATACCTGATATCAGTGAAAATCAACTGAATGAATGTGCCATCCCTGCTTCACTCAGGACAGTGAGCTTATTAGCTTTTACCCCTGGATGTAACCTTATCTTAGGCCATGACTCACAGCCTTCCCTCCAACCTTTCCAATCTCACCCGGCACATGGGCCATGGCATGAACCAATAACCCTCACTGACAAACATCAGCTAATTACTGTAGCCAAAATTATTTTTTTGTTAACCCATACATGTTTCTAATTGACTTGCGAATGATAGACCAGAAAACAAGTGATCTACCTGGGAAAATTAGTATTATTTGGAAATATGAGGAGTAACACTGCTTTCTTGGGGGACATAAGACTGCATTCTCCTTTCTTCTTTTTTTTTTGCAATATTTAACAGGATTAATTTACCTTGTCATTTAATTGCTTCCCTGAACATCTACATGATTCAGATGACTTAGACAAGAGGCTTTTATATTTGTGGTTTGTGACTGCTGTTGTACTAAAAATTTCACACTTTCACATAGGGGTCCCTTGGTTACAAAATATGGACTTAATTGTGCCTGGCAATATGGGGACCAAAGCTCATGTTGCTGATGAGAATTCGAGTTTCCTACGGATGTAAAGAATGCTTCAGAATTGTCCCCTCATATCGGTATAATCATCAAGATCAAAGTCTCTCTATTCTATTCCAACTGCTGAACCATGGAAATAATGAAAGGTGATCAAGGCAGATTAATTAGGCAGAAAAGACAACGAATTTAAACTCTAAAGGAGGCACTGCACTAAATTGCATTATCAGATGGGTATTAGAGCTGAAAGAGACCTCGGAAATCCCAGTCACAACAGCTCATCAAAAGCAAGGTGTGAGTGTATGTAATTGCTGAGGTCTGCCTGCCTTTGGGAGGGTAGCCCCAGGAAGGGGGAGTTCCCATCTCATGGGAAAGCTGGACACAACTGAGAACATATTTAATTGCTGGAAAGCTTTTATACAGTGCTCAAGTTGGCCTCCCTCCAAGCACCACTATTTGTTGGTTGTTGGTCGTCCTGTTTCTGAAACTACTCAGAGAACTAGTCTAATTCTGTGTTTAAGTAAACACCCTTTAGAATCCAGAGTGAGGGAGTCTGTCTCCCCTTGGTCATGTCATCTTCAGAATACAAATCTAGAACTCTCGCTCTCCTGGTCACCCTGGCCTGGACAATAATTGCATGTGATGGTGTCTTTTAAAACTGCGGGGTCAGGCTTCCCTGGTGGCACAGTGGTTGAGAGTCCGCCTGCCAATGCAGGGGACATGGGTTCGTGCCCCGGTGCGGGAGGATCCCACATGCCGTGGAGCGGCTGGGCCCGTGAGCCATGGCCGCTGAGCCTGCGCATCCAGAGCCTGTGCTCTGCAACGGGAGAGGCCACAACAGTGAGAGGCCTGTGTACAGAAAAAAAAAAAAAAAAAAAAGAACTGCGGTGTCTAGAGCTGATCAGAGCCAGACAGCCTGACATGGTCTATGAGTCTAGGTGGGCGCTGGGGTCCTCCCTTTGCACTTCCATTATTCCACCTCCCGAGTCCCCAGAGAAAAGAGGGCAAAGGCTCCCCTGTCTGCACAATGAAAGGGCACCAGGGAGCAGGGGCAATTTTTAAATTTTTTATGATTGCTTCTCTCATGTGAACTTTGTCATTTGGGGTCAGTTATGTCAATTCCAACATCTAAGGGATGCCTTCTCTTCAAATATATATAAAGAACAATAGCTCAGGTATCTAGAGATTCCATGGTTTTAAAGAAAATCCAGGTTTGTGTTAAGAAGGCAAATAAAGTAAAACCTTGGTTTTAATAAAATAAATGAGGTACATTATTTAATAAAATAATAAAACAGATGCGGCACATGGAAGTAGGATAGACTTTGCAAAGAATCCTAATCATTTGACACATTTAAAAAGAGCTCAGAGCTTTTACACAACTTGCTCAAGGTCACACAAATGACAATTCGTAAAAACCTGATCAAGGTTTCCTGACCACCACCCAGCAGGTAACTCTCACCCTAAGACACAGGAACTCACATACTGACTTATATTCAAAAGTTATTTTTTCATGGTTGCAAAGGATGACGCTTATTCATAGGGCAGAAAAATAAATAGAATTTTAAAGGCCATGTTTGGTCTTCAAAAACTCTCAACCAAATGTCCACATGATTTAACTACTCGCTTTTTTCAAGAGATTTTCTCTACCTAAAAAACCTTCACTGAAGTCATCAGGCATAGCTCAAATGTTGACATATTTTAGTAACACTTTCTTTAAGAAATTCTAGTATTGCAGGGTGATGAGAGACATTTTTCTCAAAGAACACAATCTATATTTTTGTTTGTTCTCCTAAGGCAGAAGCCAAGAGGACCTGTGGGCAAAGACTAGTTAGATGCTGACCAAACTGTTTGTTCTCTCTGAGCACCTAGAAAAATCATACTTCCCAGTATTCCTTGCAGTCAGGAAGAGCCATACAACTGATTTCTGGTCATTAGCATGTGAGTAGAAGTGATGTACGCCACCTCTAAGTTTGGTCCTGAAACTTCCCACAAAACCTCATCCTCTTGCATCCCCCTCCAGCTGGTTGGGATTTTCTGAGGTCTTAGATGCTGGAAAAGCCATCAGATGGAAAATCCCCAATAACGAAGGGGAGAATAGTCTATTTTCCACTGAGCCCATTAATTCACATGTCTGTGACATATGTGGTGGTCTGTGGTGGTCTGTGACATGAACAAGATATAAGTTGTATTCTATTAAGCCACTGAGGTTGTGGAGTTGTCTGCTATAGCAGTTGGACTACTCTACTACAGATTTCAATAGATAGAATTTCTCATTTTCTCTCCTGTAAAATATATTCTAAATATAAAATCCTTGGTAATTCCCTCATGGCCCTGTGGTTAGGACTCAGCGCTTTCATTGCTGGTGCCCAGGTTCAATCCCTGGTTGGGGAAATAAGATCCTGCAAGTCTCACATGGCGTGGCCAAAAAAAAAAATAATAATAATAAATAAATATAAAATCCTTGAGTTTCTAATGAGGACATTTGTGTTGGCATACTGACAGAAAAAAGAAGGGCAGAAAGGTAAGTTAGATTGCCAAATATGGTAAAGGAATTCAGCAAGCAATGCTTCTCTCTTAGCTCTAGTTATAATAAAAACACTTTACAAAACTGATAAATACATCTTTATTGAGTATGCAATAGATATTTTATACACTATGGCTTCAGTAAGTATGTGCTGAATGTACAAGTGGATGAGCGTCTGAAATCATCATTCAAATAGCTTATAGATTTTATTGATATTAATTTGAATGAAGATGTCATCCAATTTTTTTCCAAATAGTTTTTCATCCAAAAGAGTAGCAAAGAACAAAATCTCTAAGAAATAATTTTTTAAAAAGATTATTTTTTAAATATTCACAAAGAAAATACTGACCATTTCTTCAACATAAAAATAATTTAGATATAAATAGATACATTTAGAAAAAAATTCTAAATAAATTAAAATATTTTTCTCAGAACTATCAAAGCAGTAAACCATTGTGGAATGGGGTTGAGATGATCTGGAAGCCATTCTCAGGTCAGTTCAATAAAACAATTCTCTTGGGCCTTGGTTTTCTCAGATACAATTATAGATTTGAAATAAATTATTTCTAAGTATCCTTCTAAGTCTAAAATTTTATACATCTATGATACTAAAGTTCCTACTAAAAGCAAAATAGTTCATGAGGTTTCAATAATATGATTATATCTGTTCTAAAATATTTATTTCCACTTTATACTTCAGTGTTTTACATTCTTCAAGGTGATTTTTGTAGTTTAATAATTCCTCTTCCAAACAAAACACAGTAAACTATAAAATAAATAAGAGAAAGTGAGCTCTTTAAAAGCACCAATGATTTGTTTAGGATCATCAGCAAACCCAGAATCCAATTTTTTTTCTTAACACTTGATTAGAAGAAAATAAGGGTCCTGGTATAAAAAATACAGATAATACCCTCAATGTTTTCCCTTGTCAGTAAAAAGGAAAGTGAATGTTTCCTAGTCACTACTGGAAAGGCGGGAATGCCAGTTACAAACAATGTCTTATAACACCAGCAACAACATTTTGAATTAAGCTTCTATGTAATCAGTGGCTAGATTAGGTCAGAGGCTGCACTAGACTCTTTACAAATAATATTATCAATCTTTCCCAGGCAGGTGTGATGATTTCCTTTACTGCTAAGGAAAAATGAGGCTCGGTCCTCTTGCTTAATAAGCTCCCCAAGGCCAGTTGGCGGTGGACAATTGGAGGAGTCAGGATTTGAACCTGGGTCTCTCTGAACAAACAGCCACAGCAGTGAGGCTTTGTTTTGCTTGGTTTCCTTTTGTTTGGATTCCTATAAGGAGGATTATTGACCTTATTTAAAAAGAATCAATAACTTTCTTTTTAGAAATGCGAAGATTGTAGAAACAGGAAATTCATATGATGAGATTTGGGAGAAATCAATTGTCAATCTAAATCGTGTAAATTACAAACAACTCAGCTTCTGCGACACATCAACATACAAATTATAAAGAAGTTCACAGTAGTTTTCAGATGGGAAGTAGATTGGATTAATACTCCTGCAGCATACTGTGTAATCCAAACCATAGGTATCAAGAGATATTTATCAATAACACTGAAACAAGTCAGAAAAACCAAGAAAGTGCATTTTCTAAGACTGGTTTGAGAAGTTCACTCAAAAATATTTTTTTGGATTGCTTTGAAAAAATAAATGGCCAGTGAAGAAAACTATATATTTTTTCTGTATTGTATTCAATTAATGATAAAATGTACATGCCTCGCTCCATCTGTGTAAACATCTTGCAAGCCAGGCACTGTTGACAGTGAGAGAATAGGACAGCGAACTAAAACACCATGACATCTACTCACATGGGGCTCCTACTCTAAGAAAGAGAGAAAACAATTACATGAACTAATACAGTCAGTATTTGAGCTCTAATAAAAACAAGGAGAGATGGTGGAGTATAGTGAAAGTGTCTAACAGCTCATTTTCCTAGTAGAGCAGTCAAGAAATCTTGATTGAATAGTGATTCAACAAGTGACAAAGGGGAGGCTGAGGATGGGCTCCATGAGTTTTGCAGCCCGGGAAAACTAACTGTTCAATGCACACACAAGTTGGAAGAGAGAAAGAGGGTCTGCCCAACTACAGCAGAGAGAGGAAGAGGAGGGAGGTACTAAGTGAGGTGGAGAGATAGAGCTGGGTCAGATAAACAAGGTCTCCTTGGGGCAAGGGCTTCATTGCAAATTCTGAGAGCAAGGGAAAGCAACTGAATGTTTTTTTACAGCGATAGACCAAAAAAATATATTAAGACTTTTAAAAGATCACTCTAGCTGCAGCAGCGTAGAGAAGGGACTGATGTCTAGTCTTGTAAGTATTGGGTTGGCCAAAAGGTTCGTTCAGTTTTAAGTAAAAATAAAAGACACATTTTCGGGCTTCCCTGGTGGCGCAGTGGTTGGGAGTCCGTCTGCCGATGCAGGGGACACGAGTTCGTGCTCCGGTCCATGAAGATCCCACGTGCCGCGGAGCGGCTGGGCCCATGAGCCATGGTCGCTGAGCCTGCACGTCCAGAGCCTGTGCTCCGCAACGGGAGAGGCCACAACAATGAGAGGCCCGCGTACCGCAAAAAAAAAGACACATTTTCATTTTCACGAAGAACTTTATTGAACAATGTGTTCACTAACCGAATGAACGTTTTAGCCAACCCAATACTTATTTGTCCTTGATAAAAAATCTTTAGAGGGAAATGCGTGAAAATGAGGGTTTTGACTGGTTCTTTCCAGACTTTTCCTAATGGAGTGATATAATATTCCCCCAGCCTGTATTGCATTTCCATCCACAATATATTCTAAAAACTTGCTTCTAGTCCAGTTCCCTCTTTTTCTGCATCTCAAGCCCAACCAGCTTGCTGAAACCTCAAAGTCTATCAATTAATGTGTTCATATAGGTGAAAGACAAATTCTGCATGGCATTAACACCTACAACTCTTAATGGACTATACGTATTATTCACAAAATGCTTTCACAGTTGAATAAGTTGGGAAAATGCTGGGCTACACAAAGTTAAACAGCCTTGTTCTCTTAAGATTTCTTCAAGTCTTTAACAAATTTTTGTACATTGTGCCTGTCTAGGAGGTTGATATAAACTGCAGTTTCTTGAACTTATTCTCTAGGGCATTTGTTTGTTTGCTTGTTTGTTTCTCCCTACTCCAAGAAAAATCTCATGGCTTCTATAGCTACACAGAATGTACTCTGGAAAATGAATGGGTGGCCCCCTGACAGCCTGCTGCTAGTAGAGATGAGGTTGGAATTCAGACTCAACCTCATTCTATAACATAGTTTTGGAGAAAAAAATAAAACCCTGGTATGCAGTCGAAATTTCCAGTTATTTACTTTTTCCTTCTCACTGTTATGGACCTGGACTGTGCCATCCCCCTGACCCCAATTCATTTGTTGAAGCTTTAATATTGAATGTGACTGCCTTTGGAGATACAGCCTTTAAATAGGTAATTAAGGTTAATGAGTCATAAGGGTGGGATCCTAATCCAATATGACTGGTATCCTATTCATAAGAAGAGGAAGAGACACCAAGGATGGACACCCACAAGGAAAAAGCCATGAGAGGACACAGTCAGAAGGCAGCCATCTGCAAGCCCAGGAGAGAGGCCTCAGGAGAAACCAAACCTCTTGATACCTTGATCTTTGAATTCCAGCCTCTAGAACTGTGAGAAATAATTTTTTATTGTGTAAGCCTCTCAGTCTGCAGTAGTTTGCTTTGGTAGCCCTAGCAGACTAACATACGACTGTACATGAAACCTTAATCTAGTTCTGCTACTCTCTAGATTTTAATTAAGGTAAGGAGCAATATGAAGAAATGAGTGGAGGAAAACAGATGTTTGTCGACTAACTGCTCTGTGATTACAAAATTCTCATTTTACTGATGAAGAAACCAGTACATGCTGGTGAACAATAAAGCCAAGATGTGACTCCCAATGTGCCTGACTCCAGTGTGCCACATTTTCCTTCTGAAATCCTATTTCTTTATTTTTAAAATGTGAGTATCATACAATATAAGATCACTTTTAAGGACATTTCCAAATATCAAATACTATGCTGTTATTTACATTTTATATGATTGAGTTTCATATCTTTTATTTGGAGCAAATTTAAATAAAGACAGTGTCACCCTTAGCCCGAGGCAACCAGGGCTCCTGTCCTGGGCACTGAACTTTGGAGATTCTCATTCTGATTCTCCTCCTGATGCACCCTCACCATGGGGCAAGAAGTCTAGGAGGCCAAGAGCCTGTGTCCATCCAGAACCTGCATCCTCTCCTTCTAGACCTTTCCTCATATACCCTGAACCCCAGATCTTCCTGTGTTAATAGTCCCAAGCTGGTTTCCAGGCTCTTTCCTTGAGTGTGTCTTCCCCCAGACTGATCCTAACAACAAATTCCCAGCCTGACAAAATAGCACAAGCAAATACTTTCAAACAAAGGGTAGAGAGGAACGATGCTTCAGGTTCTATAATATATTCAGACTGTCTAGAAAAAAGGCTTTATATTAGGAAAGAATGGGACCTGAATTTACATAGAAAGGGAGAAACAAATTAAGGAGGGTTTTGAGGGACGGGCTTCAGAGTTTGTACTTATTTTTGAGGAGTAGAGTATGGTGATGTCATCAGTATTAAAGGAAGATTCTCCCAGGAGAAGTGTGCAAGAACTAGGAGGACAAAGTGTAAGGAGTTATCCCAGGCCAGTGTTTTATTATCAGCACCATCTTATCTCTGGACATATGAAATCCCCAGAACTCCTGATATCACTACCTTAACATCCTGATGGCATCAACTTCTTAAACATCCTTTTCACTGTATCCTACAGACATAGATACAAAGGTGCAGAAATATAAAATATTTAGTTGCATATCTTTTTATAAACAATTTTTAGCGTTTGCATCCAATGCAGATGAACCTGTGACTACCGACAGATGAAGATCATTTTTTTTTTGGGAATTCAAAATCTATCATCTGTTCAATGACAAGATAATCATTTTTTATTAACCAACCTCATTGTCTGGTCTTAATCTGATGTCAAGATTTAGAGAGAAAAATATCAGACAAGGTTACATTGAGATTTCATTAAATAACTGCCCTGAACCCAGAGTCAATTCTCTGCATATTAAAAATGGAACATAATTAGGGAAAGTGTCCTTATTGTTCGACAATCCTTTTTACTTCAAAATAGCGCATAAAATGCAAATGTCTCCCTATAATTTACCACATTAAATATTTATGCCCACAGCTCTCTACAGCCCCCATAATGCCAATGGTGGCCTTTTTGTTTTTCTTTCCCATTTAAAATGACAGGACTGCAGCTCATCTTACCTCTCTCTACCTCTAGTTCTTCACGAATTTGATAGAGAAGCTACCAATAAAAATCTCTTAGTGGGACAAAAAGAATACTAAAATACTTGACAATTCTAAATTAAGAGTTTTAGGGTTATAAAATCTTTAAACCTGGATCAGTCACACATTTTCGGCTTAGGATGTTTTAAGATATCTACATTTTTTGACAAATTCCGAAATCATATGCAAACAATTATAGAAGACCTGACACTAGTGTCATGCTTAAGTAGGACACAAGGCAGCAAATTAACATAAAGCTAACAATCTAAAAAAGAATCTTCTTGAAGAAAGGAGGCTGTAGGGACATGAACATATGTGAGCTTTACATTTTTCTCCTCCTACTGTCCCAGTCACAGTAATACTGAATAGAGACTGGCATAGTACAAAGATGTCTGGATTTAATTATTTGGGAAACTTGACCCTGGTAATGGTTCTGCCATCATACAGGTGACACTTGTGTATGTTGTTTTACTTTCTCTGCTTCTGTGTACTCATGTCTAAAGGGATTTCGACCATAGCATCTCTAAGATGCTTTTTGGATCTGAAATTCTATGGAAAAAAAAGAAGAGGCCCAAACTTAAAATCTTACACTCTTTCCTCAGTTTAAAGTGAAATGGGATTCATGTGCACCTAAATACATTACAGAAATGTTATTTGATGAAAGTGGCCCACTACTGAAGGACAGTGTTCTTAAAACTATAATTTTGGCCTGCTTTAAAGGGATTTTCAAACTAATGATAGCTTAGCATAGGACAGAAGAGGAGTGGTTTTACATACAAAATAGCCTTAGGTGCTGCTGACAACACGAACAATCACACAGCCAAAATGCAGAAGAAATGATGTCAAGTCCGAGGAGAAGTAACAATGGCATGCGCAGAATAAAGAAACCATGGCTATAATTCTGAGTTGCCCTTTTGTGAGATATTCAAGAGGACGTGGCTTTATGAGCAGAAGCACTGCTTACTAAGGCCATTGGGAGAAAGTAGACCAATTATCTACTGGAGGCAAGGAATCCAAATTAACTTTTTCTTCTATAGGAAACAAAAATGTGGAATTCTATTGATGCCTTTACCATTTGTTTCTATCTATTTTTTAAATGGTTATGTCAGAATAACCCTTCGAACAATAGGAAAGAAAGAATGACTAGCAAGATCCATGTAATACTCTTGTTACCAGACATATAAAGATTGGGAGGACTTCTGTAATGTAGAACATTTTTATGTGTCCTCAAGACTGAGTTAATGTGCACAGGAAATTACTATTAGACGTTTGGGATCAAAACTGAAGTTCCGGGGTTTCCCTGCTGGCGCAGTGGTTGAGAGTCCGCCTGCCGATGCAGGGGACACGGATTCGTGCCCCGGTCCGGGAGGATCCCACATGCCGCGGAGCGGCTGGGACCGTGAGCCATGGCCGCTGAGCCTGCGCGTCCGGAGCCTGGGCTCCGCAACGGGAGAGGCCACGACAGTGAGAGGCCCGCGTACTGTAAAAAAAAAACAAAAAAAACAAAAATACTGAAGTTCCTGTTGCATGGGTTATTGCCACATTTTTACAGAAATGGCCTGGATGTTGTTGGAGGATATAAAATCAGTACTGATAATGCAGTGCATGGATTCATATCAGCAATTTGGAAACCAAGTGCAGAGGATTCATACCTCTTAATGCCACCATCTGGGAAGTCCCAGCCACAGCATTTTACAGTGTAAACGGAGTCGTCTTTGCGTTATGAGACCCTGAGTGCCAGTTCGGACTTAGCTCCTAATTAACTGTGAGGCCTTGAGCAAATCACTTTTGCCTTCTGAGCCTTTATTTGCTTATCTGTAAATGAGGCACCTGGGCTCAAGGATCGTCAGGTTTAGGATTCTGTTGATAAGTACCAGAACACATTCTATACTGGAGGTTTCTGTCCTAACATGTCGGAAACTCTTGGAGAGACTTCAGAAAGTATCCATGCCTGGACCACAATTAAATTAGATCACTGAGGGTGGGGCTGAGACACTAATCATTTTTAAAAGCTCCCCAAGAGTTTCTAAAGTAAAGCTGGGGTACAAAACCACTGTTCTATAATTAATGGAATTTTTTTTAGCAATATTTAACATACTTTTCATTATTCTTTTTGTAGACTGGCACGGTCCTTTATTTCCCCAGTTTTCCCTGTTTTAGCTAAAAGCATTTTAATTATCCTTCTTTACCCAAGAGAAAGGAAAAAGAGCCGGAAAAAAAGACACGAATCTATTTTATATTTATTAGAATTCTTTGAAAAAAATTTTGTAGGTGGAGGAGAAAAATATTTGATCCCATCAAGTTTTAAGATGATCCCCATCATATTTTCTTCTTTCTTTATTCCTTCCTTCCTTCCTTCCTTCCTCCCTCCCTCCCTCCCTTCCTCCCTCCCTCCCTCCCTTCCTCCCTCCCTCCCTCCCTCTCTCTATCTTTCTATCTTTGTTTCTTTCAGTTATGATTATTCCCCATCTTCATAAATAAGGAAAGATTGAACTGCCAAAGCTAAAAACACATAAAAGCAACCAGTGAGTGGGTGAGAATTTGTTGTTGAATTTTTATTCCTTTTCTTGACTTTTTCAGCTAGGCTGCCTTTTTTTTTTTTTTTTTTTGCGGTACGCGGGCCTCTCAACTGTTGTGACTTCTCCCGTTGAGTAGCACAGGCTCCGGACGCGCAGGCTCAGCGGCCATGGCTCACGGTCCCAGCCGCTCCGCGGCATGTGGGATCTTCCCGGACCAGGGCACGAACCCATGTCCCTTGCATCGGCAGGCGGACTCTCAACCACTGCGCCACCAGGGAAGCCCTAGGCTGCCTTTTAAATGATAAGGAAACCAGCAATTTAAGGAAGATAACTAACTTATTTATATAACCCGCAATCATTAGAAGATTAAAAAGACATTGATCTAAGATAGCCAAAAAACATCATACTTACTTCTCAGTGTTGTCTGTTTTCTATGCCTATGATTTTTTTAAAAAGATCATAGTTCCCCTTTTTAATTTCTGAAGGAGAGACAAGCTTTTCCACTAGTAGGTGGGAGGTGTGTGGGTAGTTGAATATATGCACAGGTGCAATCGACTTTAATTAAGACTCAAATCATTTTAACAGGCAGATGGAAAAATGCTTCAATCTTCTTTTAAAGTAACAGAGGCATTCAGGCACTAAAAACATTAATGCATGGGAAGAAAAATATCATTTCCATTCTTCCTGAAAGGTGTAATTCTGAAAACACATTCATAAACGTTTCTGAAGCAAACACTAAATGTTAAGAAGAATAGTTTCTCCATCACAAAGGGTAATATGGATAATTAATTTCTATGAAAGTAAATGCAAAACTTAACATTGTTGAAATCACAGTTACTAATAGCCATATTTGGGGGGATTAAAGAAATCAGCTATTAAAGTTTCATAAGAAGAGCATGGCAGGAATAGTAATCCTTTTAGGGATAATATAACTGATGGCTACAGAAATGACTGCACACTGTACATTCTTGATAGTAAACCATAGATTCTTTAGATAAACACAAAGAGCGAAATGGTGTTTGGGAATTATTGTTGGATAATCTGGAATTTTTCATAGTATTCTTGGGGAAAAAATACACATGTGAATTTGAAGAAAGGAAAAAAATTGTTTGGGGATATTATCAATTAACTAGATTTGATTTTTTCCCCCAAGATGTTATTTTAAATGAAGTTAGTCAAGAAGATGAAATAAAGCTAAAAGTAAACTAGTAGAAATATATTTAAATGTTGCTAACTTAATATGTAGAGGACACTTAGGAAAGCTGAAACTCTTTTCAGATTATGTTTCTACATAACATTCTATTTGTGCTCAAGTAACTGAACCTCTTTATAGTTCAGTTTCTCTGTAATATAAAGGAGTTAACAAGAATATTTCTGAGGCCCAGCAAGTTTTTATTGAGATTCTACTGCGTGATTCATGGTTTAAAGACAGAGAGTAGGAAATCAATGATTTACTTCTCCACTTGTTCTTTTTGAAGCCAAGGAAGGTAAGATACAAAAATTCCTCTCTGGATCTTTCATGGGCAACATCATTTCATCTTTCAATCTTTCTCCCTTTCTCTTCTTTCCCTCTCTCCTTCCCTCCTTCCCTCCCTCCCTCCCTGACTCCCTTTCCTTCTATTTTATGCCAGTCTCAGCCAATCTAGTAACCAGTATTGTGGTTGGACCAGCTCTTGTGGTTCTTATTACAATTGCAAGATTTCCTCAGCAATAACCATCAGGAAACTTTGGAAAATAAAAAAAGGTTTGTTACTCACAGGCTCTGGAAAGCACACGGCACCGCACAGAGGGAGAAGGAGTACGTACGGGCCTGGGGTTGAGGGTGAGGGCCTGTGGTTTTGTGGGCTCACTCTTTATTGGTGAATTTGAAACATAGCAGCACTCCTGGGCATATATCAGGGGAAAAACATGGTTCATAAGGATACATGCACCCCAGTGTTCACTGCAGCGCTGTTTACAATAGCCGAGACATGGAAGCAACCTAACTGTCCATTGATAGATGAATGGATAAAGAAGATATAGTATATATATAAAATGGAATATTACTCAGCCATTAAAAAGAATGAAATAATGCCATTTGCAGCAACATGGAAAGACCTGGAGATTACCACACTAAGGCAGACAGAGAGAGGCAAACATCATGATACCGCTTATGTGCCGAATCTAAAGAAAATGATACAAATGAACTTATTTACATAACAGAAACAGATTCACAGACTTAGAGAACAAACTTATGGTTACTGGAGGGGGTGGGGAGGGATAGATTGGGAGTTTGGGATTGACATGTACACACTACTATATTTAAAATAGATAACCCACAGGGACCCACTGTGTGCTACAGGGAACTCTGCTCAGTATTCTGTAATAACCTAAATGGGAAAAGAATTTGAAGAAGAATAGATATATGTATATGTATAACTGAATCACCTTGCTGTACACCTGAAACTAACACAACACTGTAAATCAACTATACTCCAACAAAAATTTTTTAAAAAATGAAATGATATTAAAATAAGTTTTTTAAATCTACAAACTAAAAAAAAATAAGAAATGAAACACAGCAAGAGGAATTTGAAGCCCGGAAAGAGAAAAAACAAGTGGGTCCAAATGGTCAGTTATGAAATTAACCAAGAACTCTAAAACAAAGGAGCTTGGTGGGGGCAGGGCTGGCACTACGGCTACGCAAGGCAGCCATCTTTGAAGCGGATGCCTCTGCCGTCAAAGCTTAAGTCAGACTCCCGTCCCCTCTTTTCAACTCTCGTCATCACCTTTTCTTCACACTCTTTCACATAAACACACATATGAAGCAGGTACAAACTGTTTAATCACAAAGTACCTCAGGAACAGAGGTGTTTCTTTTTCATTTCTTGTGAATTAAATTAAAAAAAAAAAAAAAAAAGCAGAAACGAAACCTGGATGTTATTCCTTATTTCTGATGTTAACCAATACTCTTTATTACTCTGATCTCTTGTTTCATAAGTTATCTGGTAGCGGACTTCTTTGTGGTAAAAGCAATCTGAATGATGAATAAGGCCTCAGAGAATTCCGATATCCATTGATCTGGGTTAGGCTCATGGGTTAAAAGAGGGGAAGGAAATAAAGCAAAAAGAAAAGGGGTAGCAGGAGGATGAGGACAGAGCAGTATTTGCAACACTAGATTCTTTTGTATGCCTCCAACAAAAACCACGTGTCTCCTGAGGGTCACCAGACCCAGTCCACTGGAGTGAATCCAGAATGCCCAGGCTCTTGTGAGCTTCGGAACCTAAGGAACTGTTGTGACGTGGGCCAGGAGAGCCAGAATGGTACAATGCAGAGGCAAGGGAGAGAGAAGGCATTTTTGTAAAATGCCAAGTTCTAAATCTGCCTGTCTCCTTTACTATCGATATTTATGCCTTTGTACCAATGTGTTTTGAATTGCCAAGTCTACCCCCAGAAGGTGCCCTCTCCATTAATATATGGACCTCTCGTCTTCATTTGAATTATTAGGTTTTATTGCTCGACACTTCAAAATAAAGATTCTAGCACCTGGAATAGTGCCTGGCACAGAGCAGGTATTTTATAAACATTCACTGAATGAATGAAAGACTGAACGAATGCATATACATGGTTAAAACACTTATGCATTAATAGCATCAAAAAGAATAAAATACTTAGGAATAAACTTAACCAAGGAAGTAAAAAACGTGCACGCTGAACATTACTTCTTCCATCAATTTCACCAGCTCTCCCCACTCTAGCTTAGTATTCCGGAATTTAGTGTGAGGCCAACCCTCCACTTCCATCAGGTTGCACAGCAAGTCCTTATGTGGTTGTATGTTAACCCTTGACAGGAACTTATCTGATCTTTAATAGGAGCCCCTCTGCAGATGGAGACCCAGTGTGCTCTACCATACCCTGAGGACTATTGATCCTCTGACAAGCTGGTTTTGATTCCTGTTCCTATTTCGTGCCTTACAATTCAGATCCCTAACATACAAGTCTTCAAAAAGTTTTGCTATATACCCTAGGTTCTTACTTTCAAAATTGGACCTTATTCTGGTGGTTTCAACTTTTCCTTTTGGTGGATTATATTTGAGTGCAAGTGGGTGCCTTTTAGGCCTTTCTTTCCCTTCCTCGGTCCCAGACCTAGGGGTTTCTGTTCATTTGAAGCCACTACAGATGTAACTGACCCAGGAGCTCACAATCTCCCAGGGGCACAAAATGCAGGTCTGGCTTCACTTCTCTGGCTCAATAGCTTCCACGGTCTTCTCTATTCTTAGAAGAACTTTTAAAATTAATAAAGAAAGAAAGAACGCTGAAGCCCAAGGAAACATACATTTTACACAACACAGATTATGAGCTGGCCTCCTTAAATGTCAGCTACGCATGAGTCTCTCTAAGTCATCCATTGATTTCACATGGAAGTAGGTCAGGACTGCTTTTAACTGGAGAAGCCTCACGCTGCAGGTTTCATTTAACTATGTGGACGGAATATTAAAAATTGATGTGCAAAGCAGACCTCTGCTTAATTAGCATCTGGATAAAGTCTTTACTAGGAAAGCCATGGAAGTTAATAAAAAATGAGAAAATTGACAATGAAGTCTTTCAACAGCTATTTTTGTGTCTGTAGCCTTTTATTTATGCAAAGTATATGGATGGTCACTTCATGCCTTGCCTATTTATGCCAGTTAATCTGTATTTAGGAGGCTGGCATTCTTCCTCTATCTGGGGTTGCACACGCTTTTATACAAAATTTGAGTGTTTCTTGTTGCTTTTTTCTGATGTTGCATTTTTTCAAATGCTAAACTTCAAATCTGTTTGCATGTTGACTAACCACTTTAAAAGGAAAAGAGATTCCATTTGAATCTGCTTAGAAATGACACTTCACAAATCATCCTTTTAACGGTCCCCCATCTACATACTAAATATTTTTTTTATCTTAAGCACTTTGGATCTTAGGCTTCTACCTAATTCATTGGTTAATACTTATACCTTTTTTGGAAGCAAACATTTTATTTTAAAAGATACATTTGTAAACAGAAAAAGAAAAAAACATTCATTACATTTGAAAAACACATCAACAGCCAGTTATATTGCATTTTTTCCTTTGCTGATAAATCATCTTTGACAATCATCTTGCCATGTTGCCTGGCCCTTTGTACAATGAGGATGGGCTCTTTGTTCTCAGAGCTGCTCTTTATAGGGTCAGGGAAACTGTGCTCTCTCAGGTGTGATGTCTCTCCACCCTCCAGGCTTAGATATCATCCAGCAACCCAGAAACAGCCTGCCTCCCGAGGGGACATTCTGCCTAGCGCTTTATGCTCCTCGCAGGTAGGGGACGATCCGCTTAAGATGTCAGATCCTTTACCCAAGCCTAACTGAAAAGAGTTGTGCAAACAGTATGGACTCCCTGAAAATTTAATGCATTTTTTACCTTACTGCATTTTTTAAAATAAAATATTTATTCTTTCCCCAGATATCTAAAAATCACACAATCACCTCTTATAGTTACATAGCCATTTATATTTTACAAAGTCTTTTCCTGAACCCAATTTTCTTCATTTTACACAACAATACTCTGGGGTGAATATGAAAAAACTGATACTTGGAGAGTTTGACTTGCCCTAAAAGTGAAGCTGTTCAGTGACAAATCCATCTATTGACCCTACGATATTTGATTTCTGTGTCTTTTCTATTCATTTATATCAGGTGACCCCCCCAATCTACCTTCCATTATAATGATATTTTTTTAAGCTGGTCAAACAAAGGAATTTTAAAAATAGAAAATAGAGATGAAATAGAAATAGAAATGAAAATAGAAATAGAAATGAAGATACTGTCTAATATTCCTTATCATCTTCTAGAAGTTAGACAGTATATGGGCTCCACTCAGTACCATGTATAATCTAGCTGATAGTTTTCTATCTACAATGTAATATCTTAATACTGTTTCCATAACCATTTACTGAAAATCTATACTATGCTATTTTTCATGCTCCCTACTCTTATTCTTTTATAAAATATTTAGATTAGATTATAAGTACTTCCTTTCATTTTCCTTGCTGAATGCTACCTGGTTTTATCAATCAGTAACAGGACTGATTTCCTGACTATTTTATGTATATAAAAATCATCTGAACCTGGGTTCTCCATTGATATTCCTTGGAGCAGTTGGTTCCTAAGTACTTTAACTACTGTTGACCTTGGCATCCTATGCAGAACTCAGATTATTATCAATACCTAGTAATCATGGTAATTCTATTGGACTTGGCTATTAAAAAAATGTTAGCGGTGGAAAAATCAGTAAATCCAAAAATATAAGTTGGTTGTGTAAAATACAGTCATAGAAACCATGGGTACTTAAATAAAATATATAGTCTTTGCTCTCAAAAATGTACCGTTCAATTGTGGAGGTTGGATACACATTCATTCAATTTAACCAGTCACTTGATCATTCAAGGAACACTTACTGAACATGTTCTCTGTGCCAGAAAAACGTGCTAGTTGTTGGGGGAAAAAAAATAAAAGACTTACTACTGTGTCCTGACCATTTAGTTGGAAAGACAAACAGGTAAATGCTAATCACAGCACTATGTCAGTCACGTGTCCAAAGAACTTTTTTATGTAAATAGAGGAGCAGAGTTCCCCAAAAAGGAAGCAGAAGGGACAAAGTTCAAAAAGGAGTGTTAATAAGGATATCACAATGCATGAGAACCAAGAGAAACGTCTTCAGATGGAGGAATCAACAATGTCTAATGTTTTGTGATGTTTCCTCTTCCAAGAGAGGAAAAGGAAAGGGCCAGAGACCAGTTAGGAAGCCCTACGTGACTCTGGACTGAGCAGAAGAGGTTGAAGCCAGGTTGTAGGAAATTAAAGCTGGGACGGGAGACATGAAATGGAGGCAGCAGGCAAACACTCACTTGAAGGGTTTGGCCATAAAAAGGAAGTGGAGAATCATGGCTGGGTGTAGAGTCAAGAATTTTTTTTTCTGAAACATCAATGGACAATTTTATTATCATTTATATTTAGTGATCATAAATAAAGCATGGTTTAGAAGCCAAAGTGAGTTCTGCAGGCTTCAAGTGAGATTATCACTCAGCCACAGAAGGACCACTCTGAGGCAATGTTTTAATTTCTTAGGTTTGAAATTTCTCTTAGACAAAAGCTCAGTCAAGTTTCTTTGACAATAGCTTGCCTCATTTTGACATAGCTCTCTTGTTAATCACAGCTAAGTGGTTAATAACGTATTAATCAGAGAATGAAAGAGGTAACTTTGAGATTCAGAATGTGAACCTGAATGTAGAGAGAATAATACTTTGCTTCAGCTCTGATCCTTCTGTTGGGGGCTGCTAACATCTAAATTCTGTCCCAGCTTCTGAGTTCTTGGAAATCTAGATTTCTTATTTGTGTTATGGGAACAAAACCCACATTTGAATTCTCCACCCATAGCAATGTGTGTGGATCTATGGTTGGACAACACACGGATGCCCCCAATCTCTACTTTCTGACTCTTTCTATTGTTTTTCTATCCTTTTTCTTTCTTGACTTAATTATATCAGTTCCATCTGTAACAAGGGAATAGATGCAAAAAATTTCAAGTGATATTTTATTGAATGTAACTGCAACCTGACCAGAAGAAAAGGTAGGGGAAAGTATTCTTTCTACCTTCACTTGTCAGAAGACTATTACAGACTTTTGCATTTGAAATTTTTCCTTTAAGTTCAGCTGTTCTGGGTATACCTGGCTAGGCAGGATATTCTGCTTCAAAATCCATGTTACTAACCCTCCTTCCTCCCCTCTTAGATTCTTTACAGTATTTTTCCTCCTTTCATTTGGGAATAGCAATAGCCCAGATTCTTCAGCTGATTGGTTATTCTACCAGGAGTGGAACGTTTAATTAACCTAGCGCCCATCAACTAACAATAAAGAGTTGGCTTCAACTGAGAAACACCATGCACCACTAAAGACACTTCACTAAATTCATAATTGCCATTCATTTCCTGAATTCCGAAAACTGATGTTTTTGAAAATTAAAAAAGTTTTTCAAGTATTTTATAACTTAAACCCATTTTTACCTGGAAACACATGCATTTAAGACCACCAGTTACATAGTAATAGCTCTCTGGATTTCTGCAGTGCTTTTTCACCAAGGAGGTTAAATGACTTGAATGTGTTCTTATTCTCTTGACTATCTGAGTTCAATAATGCACAATGTTAAACAGTAGAATTCCTTCTTTAAAATGTTAGTCTCTATTATTTCTTCTGAAAAAAATGCATCTTTCTATCTCCAAATGTTGAGAAATGACCAATTTTCTCAGCTATTCGTTTGTTCAGGAACTGGTGACAATTTAACATCTACAAAATGGTCCACATTTAAATGCTTTATGGCTATATTCTTTATATCCTTCCCCTAATAAATCTGCCTAGAATGAAATGGGCATTCTTTTAAATAGGACATTTAAGAACAAAAGCAATGAATTCAGCATTCAGCATAGTTCCTTTTTTGGCTGAATGATTATATTGATTTCAGTGTAGAATTTTCTAAGTTGTAGGATCCGACTTTTTTTTTTATTTAATAGTCAAACATTTCTCTTATGGCTTTTGTTTCCTCAAGTGCAATAGCCCTCTCAAGTCACTATGCCTATCAATTCAACAAATTCAGTAAATACTTACCACGTATCAACTTTGCGGAAGACTGCATTGAACCAAGTGCTACATGAAAAAAATGATGAAAAGATATGGCCCTCGATCTCCCTAGCCATATGTCTTAATGGGGAATAAGACAGAGAAAAAAAACCTCTACAGTAGGTCAGGATAAGACACACACCATTACAGATGTATAAAGTGCTCCCAGAGTTTGAAGGAGAGATTATCTGTAAACAACAGCACAAAACAACTCGATGAAGAAGGAGGTGGAATATAAACGGGGATCCAAGCTTTAGACTTTGTTTTATGGAGTTACTGGGGAAGTCCTTTCAGCAAGGGAGAGCAAGGTCAGACAGAAAGCTTCAGAAACAGGAAATGGCCATTTGTTTGGGGATCTACAGCTCATTCGGTAATCCAAAGATGCATCAAACAACAGAGAAGGAAGAGCTTCACAGTTTGAGCACTTAATATTCTCATCTGAAAAGTGAGAAAACTACGGCATTAAGAGATGAACTGACTTATCCGAAGTCTCAAAGCTTCTAAATGGTTGAGCCAAGATGAAAAGCATCTCTTGTGATATCCAGGCCCTGTCCAAACCTTCTAGATCATATTAAAATGTAGGACAAATGCAAGGAACTATGATATGACTGATAGGAACCTCTTATACCTATTATTTAATTACTCATAGATGTCAAACTGTTGGAAACACATGATGTCAAATACAAATCAGAAATTGAATTTCCTGTTTGAGGTAATTCAACAGAAGAAAAAGAAATCAGCCCTAGTATATTGAATACAAACTGAGGAAATCTTGGTTTTAAAAAAAATAGACTAGTGTAGCTTTATGTCTGAATTGAAAATGTTTCTGAATTATTTCAATCTAAAGCAGGGAGGTTCTTCTTAATGGAGAAAATTGCTGATTAAATTGCTGACGAGAAATTGCACTTAAAGATTCAGCAGCCAGAGAATATAAACACAGGGGATAAACACGTCTGCCTGCATCAATCAAAGACAGCTGCAGTCTACCCCGAGAAAGGTGAGCAATTATTTATGAAATTATGTCTTCTTCAGTGATTCTATGTTGCAATCCTAAGAGAAATTGAATGAGGAAAGCAGACAATGTCATGGTCCCAATTAACTAAGGAGTCACATGCATTTTCAAAATCAAGGGATTTTACTTATACACTATTTAACCTCATCATCCTAAAAAAATTTTTTAGCTTTAAAAAATAATAGTTAAATAGGCCAGCATGATCTTGAAGCACTGTGTATGTGTGTGTGTGTGTGTGGTGTGTGTGTGTGTTTTAAAGATGGGCGTCTGATTCTGCCAAGTACACACTAACACAAATCTAAAGAGACAAGAGGTGATGCCAAGAAGCATTTTGCATAGGGCTCTTTTGGAGCTTTTGTTGTTTTACTAGATCAGCTTCTAGGTTAGTGATGCTAGGGCTCTCATTGCCTTTGGGCACTGGCTGATTTTTTATTTTTTTCTTAGGCACGGAGTGTTTTTTTCTCTTGGGGTAGCCCTGGGCCACCAAGACACTGCTTAATTATGGACAAGATTCAAGGATCTGTGGACAAAAGCCCTATATCCCTGGAGGATGAATCATCTATTTGGTAGCTCAGTATTGCAAACCTCTCAGACCAAAGGAATGTGCCCATACATCCTTAAGTTATGCTTAAAAGCATTAGGAACACTCACAGTCTCTTTGCCCAGGTCATTTAATTGTGAGGCCCACTGGGCAGACCACATGCCTTCAGGGGCAGCTCAGAAGCCTGAGGTCCAGAAAAGTCCCCTCGCAGTGACTAGGATATTCCAAAGTGAATTTTGGAGGGTTCTGAAAAGGATTTCCAGCCCCTTCCTAAGTTGATGACAACCACTAAGTGGTCCATGCTATTTAGGTACAGATCCAGGTTTCTTTGATCCAGCAGGTATCTCTGGGAGTGATAACAGTATGAGCCATTAGAGTTTTTGATGGTAACTGGTATATTTTAATGGCAATTGGGAGGGGAAAGAAATTAGGGAGACTAGTCAAGTATAGATAAAGTATCATTAAGACCAGAAACTCTGAAGCCAAATAAACTGGGTTCAAGTCTCAGATTTACTCCCTATGTGACCCTGGGTAAGCTCTGCCTCAGTTTTTCCCACCTTTAAAATAGCAGCGTTAATATCACCTGCTTCCACGTATTGCTATGGGGGTGGAATACAAGCAAAATGCTTAGAACCGTGTCTGGCAGAGAGTAAATGGCATAAAAGTAAGTATTGATATATGCTTCTATTGTTATGGAAGCATTCTGAAGGAAAAGCTTGGGGCTGCATTCTTTCCCCAGGACCTTACCACTACTTCTTGGATGAATTCCACTCTGGGCTTAGTTAGACTTGAAATTGTTTCTGAGGTAAACCTGTCTGAGGCAGAAGCATTTTCCAAGAACCTCATCACCTCATTTCCCCATTAGCATTGTCAGCTCTAACTACTGAGATCCTTGGCCCAGACATGACAGTTAGACCTCCTCCTTGCTTTCATCATTCCTTCCAGCATCCCACAAGGAAGACTCCCATTCTCTTGTATTGCTCTCCTACATCGGCTAGATCATGGGGCTGGGTATCCTCTCTAAAGAGCACGCCCTTGTTCTGCATCATGGCTCTATCTGAAGGCTCCGCCCTGCTCTGGCTAGCCCTACCACTTAAATGACCTGGACCCATCTAAACAGACCTCTGGGGTAAAAACTGCTGTTGGCCTGAGTCTCGAGTTCCCCTGCCTGTCTGAAGAACAGAAACAACTCCTGTCTGAAGTAGTTCTTACCAGTGGTTCTCAGATCGAAGTGTTGAGAAATTCTGATGAAGTAAATAACACAGACCTAGATGAAGGTTATAAGTAAGAACAAGAATGGACATTATTCACACATTGCCCACCGTGTGATACAATGTTAAACTCTCAAGGTCTCCAGAAGAATCTTGAGGTAGTGAAATACTTCTCCCTGCTGATCCAACCAGATGACCCTGACGGTTTATTTGCAAGTTGCCAACTAATCAGTAGCTTACTTAAGGAAAGGAAAACAACATTCACTCATTTCAAGTTATCTGAGTTTTACTTTTTCCCCTTCCTCTTCTTTCTCTTATACAAATTCTGTTTTTGACTTTGTTAGATGAAAGCAATGTGTTATAGGTTTCTCTTGCACACAAGTAAATGGTGTTGCTAATATTTAGCAGTATACCCCTGAGTTACTGTTAGATAATAGGCATAAATACTACTGGGGATTGTCCTTAAAAAGTCATGACCCCAGGTCCAACCTCCAGGATTTCTCACTGAACAGGTCAATCTCTGATAAAGCCCAGGAATCTGTATTTTTAACAATAGGCAGGTGAATATAATGCAGGAGGTCCTTTGCCTGCTGTGGTTTGATTTTTTTGGTTTTTAAACTTTTTTTTTTGGCTGCATTGGATCTTTGTTGCTGCCCGTGGGCTTTCTCTAGTAGAGGCTAGCGAGTGGGAGCTATTCTTTGCTGTGGTGCGCAGGCTTCTCATTGCAGTGGCTTCTCTTGTTGCGGAGCACAGGCTCTAGGTGCGCGGGCTCAGTAGTTGTGGTGCTCGGACTCAGTTGCTCTGGGACATGTTGGATCTTCCCCGACCAGAGCTCGAACCCTTATCCCCTGCATTGGCAGGCAGATTCTTAACCACTGCGCCACCAGGGAAGCCCCGCCCACTCTGCTTTGAGTGACCCAAGGATGTTCCCTGGAGCATGCCCCCAGCGTCCTGGCCTGAGAGCATCCTCATAACCCAGGTGTAGGCTCAATTTTCCTTCTGAGCTACTAGAAGGAGTCTTGCTAAGGCAGAAACCAGTCTGAGGCCACAGTGTGGGGCTCTGAGCAGGAAGGCAAGCAATAAACAGCAGGAAAAGAACCTGACAAGAGTCATGGTTTTATTTAAGAAATTTAGCAGAACCTATAGGCCTTGGTCTTGCCAGGAAACCTCCTTGTCATACCCTCTGAGATCGCTTCAGTTATTCTGGGTGTAGCTCAACTCCTAAATGCCTTTGAAGGATCTGTGTGTTCCAGAGGTTCAATGTCCTGCCTCCCCCCAACTCTGGCCAGGTGGCTTCTAGTCACCACACACCCAGAAGTTCTGTTCAAATTCAACATGCTTGGAGGTGGGCAGTCACAGGCTGAAGGCTCACCCATTCCCCACAGCAAATGAAAGATCCAGACTCCTGGGTTCTCTTCCCTGCCCATCCCCTTTGCTTCTCTGTCCTACCCACTCCTTGTCAGTTTCTGCTTTCATAGGAATAAAAAGGAGAGAAAATAAAGTCTTTAGCTAGTGCGGTTGCTAGATTTTACTGAAAAAACTTACTTTCAATAGGCTAAACAAAAAGTGTAAGTTCTCCTAAAATAAAGTAACATTCGCTCCATGTTTCCCAGGACAGCTTAGTTCTTGGGAAGTGAACATCCCTGACCATCTCAGACATGAATCCAAGAACTTCATCCAAGACTTATAAATGTATTCAAGTGGCATTTGGAAGTCAAGGTCACAAAGTCCCTAACCTGAAGCCACACACTTGAGATAGATGAGAGGCTCCGCAGACAAGTTTGGGTATCTGGTTTCTTGGTCCACAACTGATTAATGGTGTGATAATACAATACAATAAGGAAAAGCATGAAAGGAGGATAGGAAAGAAGGGGAGGGTGCATCAATAGAGCTACCTGGAAGAAAGAGACGAGGCAGGAAAACCACGAGAAACAGACAGAAGAATTTAAGTGAACTTAAATGGTAGATCTGCAGAGGGTTAGTCAGCTATACAACCTCAAATAGCCCTCCTGAGGACACCCCAGTATCACAGTTAATCTATCAATGCTGCCCTGCTACTAAAGATGACAGGACAATCATAGCCACCCCTGTGTGAGGCCTCCCCTATTCAGGTCACCTTGATGGACACTTCTTGTGCGTTAGCACATAGCACACACACAGTGATGATCACAACGGTGACCCTGAATCATAAAGACGGCTAGGTGATATCAGCATACCCTTCCTTTTTCCTAAAAGTGGGATACTATAAACATACAGAAATGTGTTTTAAGAGATTTCCTTGCAAAATCATTGTTTTTTCAATTTAAAATCATTTTTTAATTAAATTGGTAAGAGTAAGTTGGATCAGTTGCTTCACCAGCAATGCCTAATATTTTAGGCATCGCTAGACCTCAGGTTACATGAAAACTGAGACAGGTATGTGTGTGAGGGCATGGAGGGCATGCGGTAATTTTTTGGTTTTATTTTGTTTGTTTGATGGTTCTTTTGGGTTGTTGTCTTTGTGTCTGGTTTTTTTTTGCTGCTGTTGTTTCTTAAGAAAGTGAATGGAAAGGCAAAGTTTACATCTGATTCCCAACTGTGTTTCATCAGTCCTATAGGACACATTTCTATCTATAATTGTAAAAATGTAACATAGCATCTCAAAGTCTTAAATAGGAGTCTTTTTAAAGGGCTGAAAGATTTAACAGCAGAAAATTGTGTATCTCCATTAATGTGGACTATTATTGAGTATGATGAAGGTCTTTGGCAATGCCAACCCACAATTTTTATATATATATATATATATATATATATATATATATGGCAATACCAGATGAGTGAGCTTGCATCTCTTTTTTCCTTTGATCGTTCTTTGGCCCTACTGTGTTTTGGTGCTTCTTCTCTGGTTCTCTGTGTACCTTTGTATGTGCTTCATATGTTGGCACCTATACTTGTTTACATGTCCATTTGACCTTATGTGTGCATTGTGTGTGTGTGTGTATTTTTCTTGGTGCCTCAGTTTTTTAATTAGTCTTTTCTCTTTGATGTTTCATGTTTCTTTCTTTTTTTAATTCTCTCTTTACGTTTTTCCACTTTTAACTTTTCTATCACATTCTCTCTCTCAAGTATATTATAACATTTAATTATATCCTTCATTATGCCTTGTATATTTTCATAGAAACATACATTCATGCATTTATATTAAATAGAGGCTAAACTTTATTTTTAAAATATTTCTTATCTGACGGGATGAAAGAGTTTTTTCTCACTTGGTTCTGGCTAATAATTTCTATGATTCATGGCTCTTGATTTATAATTTCATGGCCCATCATGAAATCTTTAGGTATTCTAAAGATTCCAATCAAAGGATATAGAAAATAAAAATGTGTAAAAGGAAGATAAAAATTATAGGTAGAAAATTATCATTTGAGTCTCCAAATTCACCACAAAACATATTTGTACTTCACCTACTTCTCATATAGACACAGAAATTTACAGCAATAAAATACAAGTTAATCACTTCTTACATGCCTTATGTCCTCTATCTCTCTGCACAAATTTAAAAAATATTAATAATAATCAATTCAAATAAATTTATTATCATTAGTATACTCATATACAGTTAAACAACATAATAATGTCACATCAACTAGGAAAAATATGCTTCCTAGAACAATTAATATGGAGGCTGTATTTAGAAAATGGTGAAGCAAAATGAAATTGATTCATGGTCTACCACTATTGTCTTATTTTATCTCTTTCCTATTTTGCAATCCCCATCAATAATTATAAGCCTTTAAGATATGAAATTATTTAATTAGGTGTATCTTTTATAGGTTATTAAAAATAAACGTTGAAGGGATAAATTTTATTTGACATAGGTTTTTCAATTAAAGTGGAAATATTATATTTGCTTTGAATTGAATACCAGAAAACTCGAAAAATTGACATTTCCAGTAAACCTAGAGGGGTATGGAGCACAGAAATACCAGTCTTACTTTTATCTCTGAAATGTAAAAAAAAATGCCAAATGTGACTCAGGGGTCATGAATGTTATACTACTTCCTATCACTTATCTTGTCCCTTGTCCCTTTGTTATCAGCAGGTATCTACGAATCCTGTCTGTCAAGAGTGAAGCGGACAGTTGTATCACTGAGTGTACTGCAGCAGTAATTGTAGGTTAACTTTCAATTATCAACAATTTTGGATCTACATTTTGGATCACAGGAAGATTCTGGGAGCCCCTATGATTTTGTCAACATCAGATAGTGTTCTTCTATTTTCTTCCAGAGTCAAAAGTAAATGGCATTGGATTATTCATTAGAAACACTATGTGCATTTTTCCTCCCTTCCATTTGTGTAAAGTAAAATATTGGAATTCATGTAACCCAGGGCATGACCTTCCTCTGAAGGGTTGATACACAGTTAATAGCCCATGGGAAGGAATTTAATCCTTGGATCCCTAAAAAGCTATAAAGAGCCTAGATCACTTCTCCATGTACAAGCTTGGTTTTAGAAGCACACAAAGCTCATTTTGGAGTCGAATGGAGAAGTCTGTGACATATAGCACATAGAGTGATTCTAACAGATGGATTTTTCTTGAAATAACTTCATTAGTTAATCACTTTTTTTTACATATACTTTTTCTAGCTAACTGGTATAGCTGCCAGCTGGAGCTGCTAAGAATCCTCCAAAGAAACTGGTAGGTAGGGAGAATATTGGCTAATTTCACCAATTCTTGGATGAAACTTCTACTAATTTCATACTAACCATCACGTATTTTGAGAGTAAAATCTTTTCCTTTATTTTTTTTTCAACTTTTTCCAAAAACCTTACTTATCTGTGTTTAAACCAAATCAATCATATGGAAAAAACTTTCAATTTTAATAAATTGTCTAGATCAGAGTTTCCCATACTTGACACTATTGACATTGTGGATGAGATAATCCTTTTTTTTTTCTGTTCTTTCCTTTTGTTTTTTTTAATTTTTGTAGCAGGTTGTCCTGTGCATTGTAGGCTGTTGAGGAGCATCCCTGGTCTCTACCCACTTGATGTCAGTAGCATCCCCAGTTGTGACAACCAAAGATGTCTCCAGACATTACTGAATGTCCCTGGGGGCAAAATCACCCCAGCTGAGAACCACCACTCTAGAAATAGGAGGTTCCTAGTTTTAATTCAATTTTTTAAATAATTTTAAAAATATTTTAGTGTATTCATGTATGTACTTAATTCAAGATATGTCTAAAATATGAGAAGTTTTTGCCTTTCAGTCAGGTAAATGAAATGTTTTTATTGGGGAGGGAGGGAGTAGAATTATTGAAGTGGTTAATGCTTTCATAAATCTCTCTGGTTAAAGAGAAAAAAAGACAAGATAAATGGCTCTCAACTACCAATGAATATTAATTATCTAAGGAGTGTCATCATCATCTTCATCAGACATGTTGAAGAGTTCTTTTCCTTTAAAGATGGTCCTCAATGTAACTGTATGAGTAGAATAATAAAATCCTGTGGTGGGATCATTTGAGATGTAAGTGATTAATTTTCAGCTTAGATGCCCTAAGGCATTTTTAAATAAAGGAAAGCAGTGTAATTTAATGAAATGAACATTGAGAAAACTGGGATCTGTTTTGACTTTACGGTATCATTAGGCAGTGATTTGGGGCTCACAAAAGGATTAGCCATTCAGATAGAGACATTCCCTGGCCTTTGAAATTCAGGGGTAAATATAATGTTCCCCTCCTACTTATGACTTAGTGATCTTTCTGTAATTTATATATTGATGGATATAGGAAGAGTACCATGGGAATAAGATGCTAATTACCAAGGGTTTTAAAAGGGAAATAGTGAGCCTATTCTAGTTTAGCAGGAAAGTAAGAATGTAACAACATGAAGTATGTGGAAAGAATCATTCATTGTTTTTTAAAAAAGTAATGATTCTATTCGAATTGCTTTCTTTGCAGCAAAGGCTTTCTAATACAGATTTGCTCAAGCAGGCTCTTAATACAAGATAATTTTAACACTTAACCAATTCCATGTTTGAATGTATAATTTCCCCCCCCAAATCGAGACATGTACCTAAAAATTTTATAGTGATCTGTTTTCTTTGTTAGATTTCCCACAGCCCCTGAAGAATTTAGATCTTACACTTTATTTTAAATTTAAAACTGATTCTTTTTAATATGTTATATTGTGCAGACCATCACTTTTCGTCCTCTCAGAATGCATTATCTCCTATTTTTTTTTTTGGTGTCTTAAAAGTATGACGCAAATCTATTACTTTACAATTCTAGAAGGCAGAAGTCTGAAATGGGTTTCACTTGCCTAAAATGAAGCCTGTAGGCCGGGCTGCCATTCCTTCTGAAGGCTCTAGGGGAGCATCTGTTCCCTTGACTATTCAATCTTCTAGAGGTTTCCTGATTTCTTGGCTCATGGCCCCCTCCTCCATCTTCAAAACCCGGAGGGGCAGCATCTTCATCTCTCTGACTCAGACTGCCCTGCCTCTGTCTTTCACTTTTAAGGACCCATGAGACCGCACTGTTTCCTTGGATATGGCAAAAGCAAAATCACACATCTTCGGATTTCAGCTCAAAGGACCAAATATCACTACTACGTGCCTTATCTGTACATCATGGGGTTCACTGCCCTCAAGTCACAAATGAAAGCGTCTGTGCACTTACTTTCTGCAGGTTCTTTAGGGCGGCGGCCGCTGGACGACTTCCTCAGCAGGCTGCGTCCCGAGGTAAAGAGGCTGGTTAGTTCCTCCAAAGGACTCGTGGGTGTTCTGGACCGGGAACCGCTCGGAGCCGACCCGTAGGTATTGACCGAGGCATTGACCATCTTGCTCCCATCTTGCGACACCGGTCTGGGGGTCAAATGAGGCACTGATGGAGAGCTCCTGGAGAGGCTGCCTGAATGCACGGCATCGTAGGGCGGGGGCCTTTTGAGGCTGAGCGGGGTCAGGGACCTGCCCATGCTAACGGGTGACGGAGAGGCAGAGTGACTTTTGGGGTAGCCGTGGGGAGACTGCGTTCGGTATAGAGTGGAAGGCGGGGGAGGGGACGAGGAGAGAACCGAGGCAGCAGGAACGGGTCCCAGGGCTCCTGCCTGGTCTTTCTCCAGTTTAGGGTGGCCGGAGGCCTGGGACGGCAAGGAGGATGGTGACGCCCCGGCTTGCTGTTTCATATAAGACACGTTTTCCAACACAGGAAGCTTTGTGACCTCCAGGGGGGTGAGCGGAGACTCATCAGAGTTGGGGGAGCACTGCACAGGGGCCGGGGGGAACACCAGCAGCGGGGGTCTATGAGAAAGCAGGTTGGGAAAGGGCGGAGGAATGTCACAGAGCAAACCCTTCGGGGTACATGGCACTGAGGACTTGGCCGAGTCCAAGTCAGGCACCGTGGGAGTAGCACACTGCGAAGAACAACTGTGATGGTCAAGGTCACACTTTGAGTCTTGACCTAAGTCGTCAAAAATGGGGTATTTCATTTCTTCGTAGACGGCCTCACTCTGGTCGTCGTCGTCTTTCCGGAAGTCTCTGAGAATGTTCCCCACCATCTCAATATACACGGGTTCCTCCTCCTCGGGGCCCCCTGAGGGGCTGCTGACCTGGGAGAGGGAGGGGTCCCGAGGGAGTGAGGTCCTCCGGGGCACGTGCTTCTTGACATATGTTTCGTCAAAAGAAGTGCTGAGCTGAGTGTTTGGATTCCGTTTTGGTTTTGGAGGAGGAATCTTCTTTGAATATTCATCACTGTGGGGTCTTGGCTTCGCTGACACTAAAAGAAGAAGGAGAAAAAAAAAACATAAAACAGATGAGTACAATAGGAAAGCTTTCAAATATGACTTTCAGGTGGATTTACTGCCTAAACATTGGAGGGGAGGGGTAATGCTGCGTTTCAAGCTGGAGACGTAGACTACAAATCCAACAAAAGTCAAACATTTCCATATTTAGAAAAATATGATGCAAGAACAGTAGTAATATGTATCTTCAAACTAATATAAATAATCCAACACGGATAAATGCATTAAGACCAGGACTTACTCATCCCTCTGTCTTAGAATTCCTAAATAGAAACTTCAGATGACACAACTGCATAAAAACAATCACACAGTTCATAAAAATCAACTTCTAAGAATTCAGCAACAAAGAAACTTAGGGGAAAAAATCTAGAGTTTCTATTAGTACAAATGGTTACAAAAATACCATGGGGACTGAGCCCTTTAAATGATGTGGCTATTACACATGATCACATCTTGCTTTTATTTGGGGTAAAAATGTTCCAGCCTGCTAGACTTAATCTCTGTCTTGGTTCAGATAAATAACTTTTATACAGATGGGTCTGATTCTTCAGGGGAAATTGATGTGAACATTTTATGAGGCTAGACAAGTTAATCTCCAAATCTCCAGGTATTGTTGATTATGGTGTATTTGTTTTAGTTCATAAGATCTCTTATGATATCCCAAATGCTGTCTTGGAATGAATTTATCGCCCTGACACATCAGAACCCCCTAGAGAGTTTTACAAGAGAATAATAATCCAGAGAATGATGTGTAAGCTGCAAGAATAACTTCTGGAAACTCAACAGATATGCATACAAGTACACCCCACAGCCCCCCTTGTAATGGAACATAAACTTCTGACTCCATCTAGTAGGTTGGAACAGGCTGGCAACGTGTCTGTGACTGCAATCAATTGTTTAGCATGCAGGGAAAGTACTGGAGTCTTGATATTATCTCATTGTGCTGATATATGATTACAATGATTATCATTTTTATGCAATGTGGCAGAATGTAGTTGCTTGTGGTAAGTGGTAGCGTATAATGTAAGTTGACGGTAGAGCTTATGGTGTACACCTATGAGAAAAGAACAGGCTTCTCTACAATTTGCAGCTTGAAGGGAGGGGAGGTCTCAAGGCACAAACCAGGAAACACCCCAAATTTTCTGGGGTTTTTTTTCAACTAGCAAAACTTATGACATAGGAGCTTTTCTAAAACTTACTATTGGAGAAGCAAGTGCTTAAAGATTAGTTAGGTGGCTGCTTTATGCATCAATCATGCCTTCAGAGAAAGAGAACCCATCAAATATTCTAGCAGTGGCTAATCTTTTGCTTCTCTAGGTCATTCCTGCTTTCAAATATTCTACTCCATTGTACCCATGGTGATGGTTTCACTCACTACAATCAAGCAGCTTGTTGAAGGGAAGTTTCTTAATGTATGTCGACTTTTCCTTAACTTACAATAGGAAAAAACTAGATGCCATTTTACAGGGGGACGATACAGCAGTAGAGCCTTTTAGTGTCAAAAGGGAAAAGCCTAGGGACATAATGGAATGAAAACTATCCAGATAATTCTTTAGGCGGGACCCAAAGTGACCAATAGCTCTTCTCTATATCTCCTACCGGTCACACATGTTTATTGGTTTTGAAATCTACCATGCATGTTAATTTTCATATGATTCAAATAGATCATCAGACTACATACAAAAATTGGAGCCCAAATAAAGTAAACCCATAAATTAATGAGTGAGACTGACTTAGAACTGGAGGGACTTTGAAAGAGCCAGGACTTAGAACAAAAGTCCATCCAGATTACTCTTCTGAAGCTTGTTTCCTGCCATGCTCCACCTCAGTGTGTCATCCTAGGCTAAGTAACTCACACTCTAGGAATATCTGCCACTGACTATTGAGTTCTAGGAGCTGGATGGTGTGAGAAGTAGCAAGGTGTTCTGTAAATGGAGAGTTAACCAAAAGCTAGGAATGAATGTGTGTCCATGAGATGGATAACTTCATTATATGCTTAAAGTCATACTTAGAATAAGATTTTCATTTTTCTCTGGTTCCTAAATTATAATTCACTGCCGTTTTCTTTGACCCTTCCCTAAACATAGACTTGGGTTGTTGTACGGACAGAAATAACAGGACAGGCAGAGCCCAAGCCTAGGTAGAAACACTGCATTGAGGGAAGACCATAACCCAGGATTCCCGGGAAGCTAGAGATCAGTGGTAGAGCTGAGAGTGACATGATATTCAGGGAAGCAGCAGCCTCTTCCCTGGAACCAACATCCCTCTTCCCACATAGATTGGAAGGTGGCCTTTGGAATAGGCAAGACCAATGTCTGGGTTGCGCTCAGAATATGCAACTTTGTTTGCCAAAAGATCAGAAAAAAATGAAATAAAGACCCGCCATATCTATGAAATGTGGAAGAAAGAAAAAGGTTCTATTCTAGAACACAACATAGTTAGAATTAAGGTAACTATTCATTATGAAGAAATTGTGATAATTTATTTGAACTGTTAGGACAACTTCAGTACCAAACCAAGTGCAGGTATTATCTGACGAGTGGGATTAAGTATAATATGTGACTCTTATGATGACTCTGAGGTAATCGAAATTGACAGTTGCTATGGACTGAACTGTGTCCCCTCCACAAATTCATATGTTGAAGTCCTAACGCCCAATGTGATGTTATTTGGAGGTAGATCCTTTGAGAGATAATTGGGTCATGAGGTCACGAGGGCTGGGTCCTCATGATGGATGAGATTAGTGCCCTTATAAGAGGAGTCACTGGGGTATCTTCGTTGTCTTATTCTCTCCACCATGTGAGGACATAGTGAGAAGGTTGCCATCTGCAAGGCAGTAAGAGAATTCTCCCCAGAAACTGACTATGTTGGCACCTTGATCTTGGACTTCTGGCCTCAAGAACTATGAGAAAATATATGTCTGTTGTTTAAGCCACCCAGTCTGTGGAATTTTGTTATGTCAGCTTGAGATGACATAGACAAGAGAATACTGATTGAGCCCTATGTAAAGACCCTATAAAGCTAACTCCTGAGCACACACTTTTTCATCCTCTGGCACTGTAATACTTTAATAAGCTTTGCTACTTGAAGAATTAATTTAACTCTTTCCCAGTCTTTTCAATGTAACCAGCACCTTCCCTTGCCCGGTACCTCCTCACCCCTGAAGCCACATCACAGAAAGCATATTACAGGTGAATACAGAGATGCTGATCCCAGGTACACCCAGGAGCATCCTTCCACCATATTGCCTGTTATTCTGATTCTTCTTAATCTGATGCTCCAACTTCTGATTCGTGCCAAGGCACGTGCCATATTATTTAATTAGACCCATTTTCTAGATGCTCTTTGTTTTCTGTAGTTGTTTTCTTTGGCATATAGACTCCCTGCTCCACTAGGTTTTGTATGTTCTGCTGCCCACCATCAGAAGCAGTTCTTCAGCCAACCTTGCCCAGCAAATCCTTCATTATCTGGGCAAGCTTCTTCCCTCTCCCCTTCCCTGTGTGGTGAAAAGAGCCTAATGCAGGCAGATTCATATAATTCAAACACATTTTGTTTCCTGCTCCTCTTCCTTTGTATGAATCCAAATTTAAAATGAGAGAAATGAGGATTATTTAGTGAGTAAAGCAATAAGTAAATTACAGCCAATCGGGATGAATAAACAGATTCATTCCTTCAGTATTGGGAGACTTTTCTTCCAGGCAATGTCTGGTTCCCATTCCACATCCTCCTTGCAATCTCATGGCTCTCTCCGAAAAGTCAGAGGAGGGAATAATTTCATCGCTAATGAAATGATTTTTCTCTGCATTTGCGACATCATCTGGTTTCACCTTATTCCATGTATTGAGTAAATATGAAATTTTGTTTCAACTGTCATATCTGCTTTGTTTGTTTTTTGTTTACCCAAATGAGAAAAAGTCTGAAATTTTTAGCAACTTTGCCTCATGATTTATTCTAGTTTAACATCACCCTGGGGAATTAAAAATTAAGGGAAAACTCATGTTTTAAAAGTTATTTCTTTAGAAGGTGCTTAAAAATAGTCTTGATCTACATATATAGGTGCTGAACTACTGCTAATAAAAGACAATAAAAATTGCATTGCAAATTTCAACACTTAACCAAATTCAACCACAATAAAAAGGTGATTTTTATTGCTCTTAATTGAATTTTAAATCGTTACTAATAAGTCCAAAGATAGAAGCAATAATCCCTGTTCAGCTCCAGAACACAAATTTCATGCTTAAAATAGTATAATGACAGTAGCATTGAATAAGCAGAAAGTGACATTTTTGAAATGAAATATCTGAGCACAAAGGTAATGCATGGCTTTCAGTCATGCCCAGATGATCTGTCTTTCAGAGTTAATTTTGGAAATCTGCCATGTCCCTTGTCAAGCTATCCTTCTGAAATAATATTTTCCCTACTAAAAAAAAAAAGTGTACTGTAAAACCAGGCTTTGGTGTCTGTGAATATTCTTGACCCAAGAAGTGAAAAAAGAGACGACATCACAGGTGGGTATTTCCCCTGATGGAAAGTCTCTTTGGTCACAGACTCCCAGAAGTTGAAGGACTCTTAGAGATTATCCAACCCAAACTCCATATATCACTGATGAAGAAATATAAATGCCTTATCAACTACTTTAAAAAAACCTCATAATGTCAATTCAATCTTTTATAACTTTTAAAACAAAGGAAAGAAATAAGGGGGAAAGCTCTGTAATTCATTATTTTGTATATGGCATAAAGTATCATTTTAAAAGGTCTTCTCACTCATGCTTATAGTGGTATTATTGCATGGCCTGGTTATAGAGGTATACTTAAAGAGCTCTGGTTATAGAGATATATTTAAATATGTAATTCAAACTGGGAGATTAGAGTCCAGTGAACAGAAGTAACGGCCACACTCTGTGATACTGAACTGGCTGATTCTAGAAGGTGAGAGGCACATTTCCCACTTTCAGCAGAATTGTGCTCACAATAACTCTCTTTTCACAACTCACAATTCCAGAGGTTTGAGCAATATTTTTATTTTCAGTCACAAGCCCCATAATGCCATCCACAAAATTGTTCTTTTCTTATTTTATTTTATTTTTTAAATTAAGGTGTCTGTAAAGGGATGGGAGTTACAAATACCCTTGGTCTGCTTACAGTGAGACCAAGAAAGTGTGATAATGTGCAAAAAGGATCAGATTTGGAATTGTAGTATCTGTGCTGTAATACCATCCTGGATCTGCCAGCAATGAAAACACAGAATTCAGATCAAAGCGTGGATGGAAACAGTGTAAGACATGGGGCTGGATCAACACTATGGTCTTAAAGTTGAGTGGGAATGAAAAAGCCTTAGCTTAAATTAGATACAGGGCATTTCTTATGAACAAGAAAAGATGACTCAAAGGACAGACTTAAGCACTGAGAGAGCAAAACTAAGAACCACAGAGAACCAAAACTGGGGGAAGCTTGGCCCTAATCAATAAATTCTGCTCCCGAATAGGGAGAACTGGGCACACGTGCACAACTGGATTTCCGAATTGGTATAAACCAGTGACTTCTGTGTGACTCCCCTCTCTCAAGCTCCTACTTTTTTTTTTTTTTTTTTTTTTTGCGGTACGCGGGCCTCTCACTGTTGTGGCCTCTCCCGTTGCGGAGCACAGGCTCCGGACGCGCAGGCTCAGTGGCCATGGCTCACGGGCCCAGCCACGCCGTGGCATGTGGGATCTTCCCGGACCGGGGCACGAACCCGCGTCCCCTGCATCGGCAGGCAGACTCTCAACCACTGCGCCACCAGGGAAGCCCGCTCCTGCTTTTCTGAACAAGACTGTACCCTGCAGTTTTCCTGCTCCTGACCTGCCAGTCTATGTCAGGTTTTGTAGGGCAGATAAATTGTACTTTTAGTTCAAAGACCTTTGCATATGAGGAATTTCACTCAACGTGCCACATGGGCATGATTTAGATGATGAAATCCTAGATTTCAAGCTGATGGTGTAATGCAACGAAACTTCTGGGCAATATTTGCCTACTGGAAATATTGGGACTTGAAGGCAAGTTGTGATAGACAGTCTTCCAAGGGAGCCACCCTTAATTCCTTCCTTCCTTCCTTGTGTGTTTTCCACCTTTCAATAGGTGGTCTATGTCCCTCTCCTCAAATCAGGGCAGGCCTTGTGACTTACCTTGACCAACAGAATGTGGCGGAAGTGATATTCTGAGTCTTGAATCTAAGAGAACCGACAGCTTTCACTTCCTCTATCTGAAAAGCCAATTGCCATGTAAAACCTCTTAGACCAAAAAGCTATGAAGAAACTCAACCTAGTTTTGCAAAGAGGCCACACGGAGGAGAAAGACAGCCCAGGAATGTGAGTAAAGCCTTGTCGGACCTTCTAACCCATCCCGCCTGCCAGCTGAACACAGCCAAATGAGAGACCCCCAACCAATGACACATAGAGTAGAAGAACTACCTATACAAGCCCACTCAACTCACCAAACAATAAGTAATAAATTGTTACTGCTTTAAGCCATAGCATTTTGGGTCAGTTTATTGCACAGCATAGATAACTAAAAAAAAAATCCTAAAATTAATTTCCTGTTTTATGTAGCTATCTCATAGAAAATGCTATTGTTATTTTCACAGAACTAGGGTACAGTGTGCACCCTGAGGAAACAGAAAGCATCCTACCAGAATAGGGAAATTAAAGAAGTAAGCTTGCCTTCTGAGTATTACAAAATCACCACAGGATGATTCAGAGAAGAGATATAAAAAGAGATTACATACTTTCTGGTCAAAAAGACTGGATTGAAATCAGAGGGAAGGTATTAACATATGTAAAGGAAGAACAAACAGAGGGGATCTTTTTAGCCACAAGGATTATAAAACCAGAAAACTCACAGAGCAAAAGATGGTGGACACTCACAGCAATGCCCAGGGGATCTGGTCCTCTGTTATATCCCCGTGTGGGGATGGCCCCAGCACACTGATAGAAACTAAAGCTTTGACCTATATGATTCTTACGAGTCATTCCTTCTCTAACTTCAGTTTCATCAAGAAACTTTTTAATAAGAGTGATTTCCAAAATATTATGCATATATTTCACATTAGAAACCAGCAAGGTGGAATTCTGGTTTCATACACTGCTATGGTCTGAATGTTTGTGTCCTCCCCACCCCCAAATTCATATAATGGAATCTTAACATTCAATGTCATGGTGTTAGAAGGCGGGCCTTTGGGAGGTAATTAGTTCATGAGTGTGGAGCCCTCATGAAGGAGAATAACGGCCCTATGAAAGAGACCCTACAGAGCTCCCCAGCCCCTTCTGCTATGTGAGGACATTGAAGAGGTCAGCAGTCTGCCGCCTGGAACCTGACCAGAACATGACCATGCTGGCACCCTGGTCAGGTACTTCCAGCCTCCAGAACTGTGAAAAATCATTTCTGTTGTTTATAGGTCTGCGGTGTTTTGTTAGAGCAGCCTAAAGAGAGACATGCACCCATCTCTTTTGAGCTTGGCTACTTTGACATCTTGGTTATTCTAGACATCTAAGGATGGAGTTTCTGAGTTTATAGATTAAAAACCAATACTTTACCAGGGAAAATTCACCACAATAACACCATTGCATGGGAATCTGTCCAGACAGGCAGACAGCATTCCTAAAGAGACATGACTCTATTTATAAAGTTGATCACAAATATCCAATTTGATATTTCCATCCCAGGGAAATGATCTTGTTTCCCAGTCTCCCCCTGCTCTAGTCATGGGATGCCCTTTAGACATAGCTCACTTAGAAAGAACAGAGAGTGGCTGTATTGCGGGCCTTTCCTTGGCTACACTACTGCAGCCTCTCAGACTCCACCTGCCATTCCAAACTTTACACAAGTTGAGAAGGAATAGAGAAAAGAACTGGAGGAAACGTATCCATCAGGGAGAAAGACCATCCTGCAGGGATGATCTCCGTCAGACAGGATGCTAAACTATTAGATTCCACAACTGACAAAAACTCTTTTCTTGATAAAACAGTAGTTGGGCTCTTGAACCTTCCTCTAGGCCTATTTATGCACTTCCCTGTAGAACCCACTATTTGTAATAATCCTACCAAAGCCAGTTTACCCAGAAACCCCCACCCTCAATATCTGATCACCCTTGATATCTGATTGGGTTCCGCATCCTCCACCGTACTCCCAATGATGTCTGACCATCCTGGCCTGTCTTCAGCAAGAATCCTCTTAGGTCAGTTTAGCCAGAAATCCCCCCTTACCCTTGTGTTTCCTCTTAGTAATTTTCCATCCGATGACTCCCACCCTGCTTCCTAGCTCTAATAATTCCCACTTGCCCCTTAATGTATTTGGAATTGACCTCAGTTCTATACTGAGGTCTTTTTTCCCCTATTGCAATAGTCCTAAATAAAATCTAGTTTTACCATTTACTGTCCAGCTCTGGCTTTTGTTTGACATCCCTGAGTTATACATGGCTGGTTTCTTCCTAGTACTCAGATCTCAGCAAAAAAAAAAAAAAAAAAATTCACTTCTTCAGAGAAGTCTTCCATGACCATCCAATCAGTACTTAATCACACGGGATATTTCTCTTGTTTGTTTCTCAGCTGGTTTATTAGGTAAGCATAATGACTTAAATTTTTCAATTCTCTTTCTCATACATTCCTTCAGATATTCATCCTTCTTCCCTCCATTTTCAATGTGTTTTAATGAAAGTTGATCTCCTTAGAGTGTTTAGGTATACTTAATCTTAAAGACTAGTCTTATTTTAAAAAACAACCTAAATAAAACTCCGTGTCTACATTACTACAGGTTCCCCAAACCAAAAACTCTCTTGGTTTTATCTATGCATACCAATCACCTCCACATAGTGGCCAATCAAACGATACTTAGGAAGGCCAAGTCAGAGAAAGTAATACATATATTTAAAACTTAGGCATAGCTGAGTTATTAAACCACTGGTTATAACTCTTTAACCCTTTGCTCAAATATTTTGAAGCCAGAGAGAAAGGAAGAGAAAGGAAGTAAGCAAATAAGTTAATTTCCTGAGTCCTGAACGAAAAAAATGTGATAACAAAAAAGTAGCCACGGAAAATGCGTGATGCTGAGAACCCAATAGAAGCCCAGTTAATTTAGATTCAACCCAGGAGGATACAATGTTAAAGAAAACTAAGTTGGGAGAAAAATCCGATGAACGGTTGGAACATTTTCCCCTGTCCGTTGGGCAGTCAACTTTGTGGAAGCCAAATCCCTGCGGTTCCATAGATACAGTTTACTGAGGATTATCCTTTGTAAATCTCTTCTGGTTGAGATAGGAAGATAGAAATGTTTGTGATCTTTTAAAGTATCTGAGATCACAGAGGAAGCAGCATGAAATTACAGAACTATAAAACATTTCATTTAAGTTCACTGAAGTTGTGTTGATGTGTTCTAACATCTGTAATGAAAATATAGGAGGAAGAGGAAGAAGAAGGGGGGGTAGGAAGAGGAGGAAAAAGAGAAGAAGAAGGAGGAGAATAAGAATAGTTACCCTGTATCAAATGCATTTTTTGGTATCAGACAATGTGTTTTGGGGAGACTATTTTATTTAATACCTACAACATCCCTAGGAGGTAAATGCTATTATAAACCCTGTTTTATGGGCACTGAGATTACATTATAGAGAAATTAAATTACTTGCCCAAGTGGTAGAAACTGGCTTTGAACCCAGGTGATCTGACTCTAGTTGCCATACAGTCAAAGAATAATTTGCCTTTATAGATGATGATGCATTCTTGTTTTACAAATATATAGTTAAGGGGGTTTTAAACATTTTTTAAAAAACAGTACCAATACTCTTTCATGAATCTGATTAGCCTGAACTCCAATTCCAATTTAGTAGTTGTATAACCTTGGGAAAGTCAACTCTAACCTTTGTAAGCCTTGTTGAACTCAACTGTTAAGTGACTGTAATGATGCATGTTCGCAGGATGTTGTGAGGGTTTAAAAAGACACTGACCTGAAGTGTTTGGCATACTGCCTGGGCCATAGGAAGGGCTTAAAAAGTAAAGCCAATATCATTATCAATTATTATCAGTATTCATTAAAAATCTCTCTACATTGGAAGATATGTAATGAGAGCGTACGCTTTCACGCATACTTCACATTTATTTAGCACTGAGCTATCAAAATTAATGGTGCCAGTGCCCACGAGCCTACCAGTTCTGGGAAACTGTAAAATGAGTGATTGCCTAAATATAGATTTTATGTTCATTGAACTATGAGATCAATATTTCAGTTTCCTTTGGTATTAGGGTTATATCTTATGTATAGCCACGTAATAGAAGTGAATTTATTTTGGAAGATGTAATCCTTCCTTTAGAGATATATAGGCTTTGGAATTTTCTGGACATTATCATTTCGGTGTTGGCACTCTTAGCTTCTTTTCATCTTAACTTTTTTAAAGACGTTTTTTCTTGAGTGAGTTTTAATTTAAAAATGCAATTAAATTCAAAGCAAAAGAGAAAATGTAGGATGGAAGTCACAGCACGTGTGTGGCAATGCAGAAAATTCAACAGATTAACACTTTTTATTCAAACTCTCCTTTTTCCAAACCACAGATATACCCTTTAGGTTTTGCAAAATGACATTAGGAGCTGTTTTCTGTGCTTCAAATTCAAGAAGAGTGTGACTGGATTCTAAAAAAAGAGAAAGAATATTTCTAAAAGATGAGATGGCTCATCTCAAGAACATCCTATTGTTTTATGCTCTATGCATACAATGAGCATGTAGATTGTATAATATTTATGTCATTGAGTTTGGGATATTATAGATATTCCATTATCCCTGTGTAGTCTACCCTCCATTTTTGCAGACTGGGATTGGAAAAGGGAAAGGATTTCTTTTTGTTTGTGCACAATTTTTATTTAACCCTGATGACCCTATACTTCTTCTTTAGCACGTCTTTGTACAAGTTCCATATTTACCTTTCTAGAAATTCAAATGAGGAAAATGGTTCTATTTGGGACCAGATGGTATGGCCCATGCCAGAAGTTCATTGACCAGGAGGAACAGATACTGGTCATTTTTGGTTCTGAATTCTTAAGGATCACTGAAAACACAGCACAGACTGAAGCAGCATTGGACGATGGGAGAGCGTAAACATTGACTTTTGGACCTGAGGCCTCAGAAATCAGCTTTGCTCTCTTATTTCTCCTATTATTTGGCAATTCTGTTCAATCCACAGTAATTTCAGAGCTGGGGTTCCAAACAGGCAGGCCAACAGTGGGCCATGGGAAGCAGCATCCCAGAGGAGACTTTAGCCTTCCTCATCCTGGATAAATTCATGGGCTATATGTGAACCTAGCCTTTTATTACTCAGACAGTATGACGACTGCAGTTTCAGTTTTAGATTTAGGTTTGTTATCTTTTCTTTACAATAAAGTCATCAGGTTGACATGAATTCTGAACCTAAAATGTAAGAAAAGAGAGACATTATGGTTTGCCCAGTCTGTACTGTTCTCAGATTATTGTCCTCAGATTATTCCCTGTGAGTCTTTTTTCTATCTCCAAATCACACCTTAAACATCTAACTTAAATATCAGCTTGGATTTTTTTTTTCTTTTTTTTTTTTTTTTTGCGGTACGCGGGCCTCTCACTGCTGTGGCCTCTCCCGTCGCAGAGCACAAGCTCCGGACGCACAAGTTCAGTGGCCATGGCTCACGGGCCCAGCCGCTCCACGGCACGTGGGATCCTCCCGGACCGGGGCACGAACCCATGTCCCCTGCATCGGCAGGCGGACTCCCAACAACTGCGCCACCAGGGAAGCCCATCAGCTTGGATTTTAATCTACAAATTAAACTTCCACTCACAGTTGCTTTGCACAATAATAATGGGAATCTAAAGAAATGCTCTAATCCTAGTCTCAAAGTGTGCTTTCAAACTCAAATTTGAATTTCTATGTGTGTGTACACATATACACCTATGTACGTGTGTATACATGCACATACATATACATATGTGTATTATACATGTATATGCGTGTATACATATATACATGCATATGTGTATAAAACATATGTAGCACATATACATTTATGAGTCTATCTATCTAGCTATTCCCTGTACACCCAGAAATGCCCTGCTTTGTGATAATGAAAATGCTTGATCAGATCCTTTACGTATACAGTTGTAATTACTATAATCAATTAGCTCTGAACATGTCATGAACTCATTCCCCAACCCCTGCTCAAAACCTGGCAATGATGACTCATAATCATTACAATAAATAAGACCTTCCACCACGTGGCTCAAATCTCTTGCTCCAGCCATAGCTTACAGTGCTTGCCCCTTTGAGAACTCGCTGCAGCCACAATGATTCAGTGATTCAGACCAAGACAACGACTCCCGGCCAAGGACTCACTACCCCCAGAATGCCCTTCCTAGAACCTTCTCCAACCCTCGCCATCCCCTACTTCAAGTTTAAGTCTTCGTTTAATTTTCACTCAGGGAACTCTTTCCAGGAAATTCAATCTAAAAATAATCTCCCCTGGAACCCTCCTCTTTTTTGTGTCCTCATTTCTAGGTGCACGTCTACTGATTGTTTAATATTCTCCTTTTCCCCTAGATAGGAAATCGTGTTTGTTTTCCTCACCTCTGAAGCCTCAGCTCCCAGCACAGTGCCTGTTTTAGAAGAGAATTAAAATTTCTGCAAAGTCACAAAGAAAAAGATGTAAACTTTCATAGTGCTCATTCATTCTAAATACTTTTTATTCATTTCACTTCAAAGATATTTTGCAATGAAGTAGATAAGCGGGTAGACCTTGTCTCATCATCAGACATCTTATCTCTGATCCATGTAGAAAGAACTAATCGTAGTATGAGAAGCAGCGAAAGCAGTCTCAATTAAAACAGGAGAAAAATGTGGTCCAAGTTTCTCCAAGCTAAGACGGTAGTTTAGGTAGAGATAAGACAACTACAAAAGAGCTCAGGGCCGGGGGGTGTGCAAGAGGGGAGATTACGTGAGGAGAAGTCAACCTTGAGCAAGGTTTGGGGTGGTGTCCTGGGTCACTCAGCAGGTACAAACTATATAGAACAAACACACAGGGTAACTGGGAACAGTGCTGCTTCTTCCATTTCCTGGACTCTGAACGCTCTCAAGTAAATTTGCTCCTACGATGCTATTCAAATAGCACAAAGACCCAAACAGGGAGGACAAACTGTTCTCAGCCAACAGGAATGTCGGTGTTACCTTGGAGATAAGGATTCTTTGCAATCAAACCCATGTCCTAAAAACCTCTGACAATCACCCTAAAGTACACAGCACTTAGAGCAGAGAATAAGAGCTTTCCAGTGGGTATGCCGGCACGCTGCTTAAAATAATAACCAAAATTCCAGAGTCACAGAGATAGCTGAGACATTGGACACATATGGTAAATGCCCTTAGAATGAGCAGGAAGCCACATGGCCTGGATTTCTCAAAATTTTCCTATGTATTTCTGTGAACAGATTCAAAGGATAAGAATTGTTTTCCTCCTTTATGTATCATTTGTCACACACCCACACAAAGCCATAGCAGAAACTGTTCTTCCCCCTCCCCACCCCGTGAATTTACCATTTAAAGGGGAAACAAAACACATATAATTTCTAAGGATTTACCAGCAAGTGAGACTCACAGCTGACAAAACAAGTAGGAAAAGCACCCGAAATCCAAATTGCTGCTCCCACTCTTTCCTGCCCCACCCTGTCTTCCAGGTCTTGCAGATTTCTGGTGAGTTTTTCATAACCCTCTAATCTTTTCACTAAGGTCCAGAACATTTCAGACAGGAAGCCAGACTTTAATTCTGTCTTTTGCATGGTACGTTCACTGCCATGAATTTGGTGAAAGCCTGATCCAGACACAGAGCTGAATTAAAGGAAACAGATGAAAAGATGTGGTCCCTCAGTCCAGGACCCAGATGACTGGGGTCAGCAGATGATGTAATATTTCTAAATAACATAATGCATGCAACAATAGAACGATGTATGCAGGCTACTAAAAGAGAAATATTGTTTAATTGTAAAGCAATTATACTCCAATAAAGATGTTAGGGCTTCCCTGGTGGCGCAGTGGTTGAGAGTCTGCCTGCCGATGCAGGGGACATGGGTTCGTGCCCCAGTCCGGGAAGATCCCACATGCCGCGGAGCAGCTAGGCCCGTGAGCCATGGCTGCTGAGCCTGCGCATCCGGAGCCTGTGCTCCGCAACAGGAGAGGCCACAGCAGTGAGAGGCCCGTGTACCAAAAAAAAAAAAAAAAGATGTTAAAAAAATTTTTTGTAAATAGGAAAAAAATAAAAAACTGCTTACCACTAAAAGAAAATATATAATGATCTTTATATTGCAGCTGTCTAGGTGAACTTTTACTGAGCTCTAGCTAACACCTTCTCCCTCACCCATGACAGCACTATCACAGTAAAACACAGTTGCCTCTGTGCTTGCCTGTGTCCGCCCCGGAATGTTCACTCCATGGGAGCCCGGACTGCCTTCACTGCCTTACATACCCAGCGTCTAGCCCAGGCCCTGGGACATAGCAGGAGCTTTAAGATATGTGTTGAATGAATGATTGTAATGATTCAAAACTGGAGATGTTGTGGAGTGCTTACTCACTGTGTTTCGTAATGCCGTACATTAACCGACACTTGTCTATCTTTCCACCTTCTTTTCCTACCCGTGTCCTTCTTGCTCACCCTGCTCCGGCCTCAATGGCCTCCTTCCTATTCCTAATTGCCAAGCACCTTCCGATCTTAGGACCTTTGTGCTCGCTCTTCCCTCTGTCTGGACTGTTCTTCCTCCAGATATCTGCAAGGTTTGCTCCATCACTTCATTTCAATTCTTCTCAAAGGGTTTTCTCTGACCTTATTTATTTATTTATTACTATTTTTTTATTGGAGGAATGATTTTTATTGGCATATAGTTGATTTACAATGTTGTGTTAGTTTCTGCTGTACAGCAAAGTGAATCAGCTATACATATACACATATCCATTCTGTTAGATTCTATTCCCATTTAGGTCATTACAGAGTATTGAGTAGAGGTCTCTGTGCCACACAGTTGGTCCTTATTGGTTATCTATTCTGTATATCTGAAAGAGTCATCCCCCGCCTCTTCACCCCCTTCACCACTGCTCACTTTCTTTACATCTTCATAGTGCTTATCATTAACTACCATCATATCATTTATTTATGTCTACTTGGCTTATTGTCTGCCTCCCCACCCTGAAACATAAACTTCATGAGGGGAGGGACTGTTTGTAGGCACTGCTATATCCTCCAGGCCTGCAGAACTGCTTGTCATCTACTAGGTGCACAAGAAATATTTGTTGAATTGGTAAGTCATGAGAAGCTACAAAAAACTTGGGAAGGTACTTCTTTTGTAGCCTGTATCTCTCTCTGCCATCTCAAACTTCTACAGCACATCTGTCCATAGAAGCTGAGCTGAAATGTATAGACAGTTTTAAAAATAATAAAAAATAAGAAAGGATATTAGAAGGGATCAAACAAAAATCAACATGGATGATAATCATTTTTCCTGGCCCTTTCTCCACAAAATCCCCTAGAGTTTTGCTGAGCCGAGTTACACATGGAAAATTCTGAACACATCACAAGTCTCCTTCCAGTCCCTGCTTGCAAGAGCTTCTGTCCCAATTGAACAATTACACCCTCTAAAAATATGCCCAATCATCTGGCTATGAATGTAATATTTTATTGGTAGGAAAGATACCACTTAATTACCCAGATCCTATCCAAATTTTGCTACGATTATGGCCTTTTGAAAGGAACCAGGCAGTTTTGGTGGGCAATTCAGCATCCTGTATCGAAAGCCTTGGAAAGTGCATTTGCTGGAAGACTGCCCTTGTAGATATAGATCCCAAGGAAATATCCAGTCATATATGAAAAGATACATACAAGAATCTATATGTAACACAGTGTTGTTTCTGTCATAATAAGCTAGAAACAACATAAATATCCGACACAGTAGTGTGCACCTAAATTATGAGACATTATTGCTATATAATGAAGTACTCTGCAAATATAAAAATAATGTGATAATACGTCTGTTGACATAGAAAGATGGTCATGTTTACAAAATTATATTTTTGTATATATTGTATACTATATATTTATTTTTCTTTGACTTGGGGGAGTATGGCTGTACATATATACATATGGAAAAACATGTATACGTATATGTTTTTCCATATGTATATATTCATATCATAATCAGGTTTCACTTTTAAAATAATTACACTATCATAAAAATGAGGAGGAGAATTCTTTTTAAGTGTACCCTTCCAATTTATATCATGCATTTACAACAGGGCGACATCTTCCTCAAGGAGATAAACACTGGTTCTTGGGGCAGGAACAAAATATCTTACTCTTTTCATGTATAAAGCACAGATATACATACAGCACATCAACATATATAGAGTGTATCAGTGGTATTAAAATGTCATGGGATGGTGGTTGGTGAGGAAGAATATATCTAGGAAGACTCTTTATAGAGGTCATAATGAGAAAATGGTTGAGAAACCCCAACTCTTTCCAATCCAAAATTTTTAATCATACGTTTATGTATCTTTTCAGAAATATTAAAATCCCTTCCATTATTTTGCACATAATTATTCCTCCTTACTTCCAGTAAGTGCAAATTTAAATCCAATCATAGTCACTGAGGAGAGGGCCCTACATCAATTCATGAGGAGTTTCTGAAAAGAAGTAAAGGAATGAGGTTACTAGATCACTAATGGCAAAGAGCTTCAGCTTAGGAGAGTTAACTACAATACAGCCAGCCACTTCAGGAGTCTCGAAAGTGATCGTTAGAAATGTTTCTGCTTTTTCTAATTGAGATCAGACAATGGGAAGCTTTCACTAATCCCTAGACATAGTGCCTTTTTTTTTTTTTTTTGTATTTGTACAATGTCTTCATTTAAGACCTTCCTTAAAAGCATCCTCTCAGTAATAAATGAGGGGTTGGCAAGCCTTTTCTCTACTGACACTCATAATTCAGAAAGTCAGGATTATGATTAGAGAATACAAGGCCCAAATTAGTCCCCAGAGAAAGAGCAGCTGAAATTAGAATTATCACCAGAGTTTCTTCCCAGGAACAATTTGGAATCCATCCAAAGGACAGAAGGGGATGATGCTAAAACATAAACAATGCGGGGGGTGGGGTGGGGAAAGACAGCCTCGACCTCCCAATATAATAAAAAACAATTTCTCCAGCTGTCATAGAACAACCTCAAAGTGTGATTCAAATTCCAGTTACAAAAACCAAACAAGCGGGAGTTTTCCAGTAACATGTCACAAAGAGGTCTTGGTCAGAAGCTGAGTGGTGTCACAGTGCTAAGAAAACACTTTCATTAACCTTTTGCATTCCCAGGAATCAGTAAAGAAGGGCTCTATCTGGGAAGGCTTCCCACATTCATGGACATCACTCATAAATTTCAAGCAAACTTGTAGTAGGGAGAGTCATGGCAGACCCAAAGATGCCTATGTCCTAAAATCTGGAAATGATGAATTAATGACCCTACACAACAAAGGGGGCTTTGCAGATATGATTAAGGTTAAGGACTCTGAGACGAAGAGATTAGCCAGTAAGTGCATCTAATCTCATGAACCTTTAAAACAGCGGGGCTGTCCCCTGGCTGTGGTCAGAGGAAGCAATGTGATGACAGAAGTTGGTCAGAGAGATGTGTCACAAGCACTCAACAAGCTATTACTTGCTTTGGAGATGGAGGAAGGGGATCATAAACCAAGGACTTTATGTGGCCTCTAGAAACTGGAAAAGTCAAGGAAAGGAATAACTCCTTACAGCCTACAGAAAGGAATGCAGCCTTACTAACACCTTGATTTTAGCCCCGTGAGGCTCATGTCAGGCTGAATTATCAGATAATGAATTCATGTTGTTTCAACCACTAGGTCTGTGGTATTTTGTTATAGCAGCAATAGGAAACTAATATGAAGCCAAGGGTGGAAATCTCAAATCCTAATTTTATTATCAAGATCACTAGTTCTTAATTAGAATCCAAAATACCCTGAGTGTTGGTGGAGAAAAGTTAGTCCTCCCTCCACTGTCAGATCATCCCCTTGGAGAATCACACACCATCAAACCAGTCAGCATGAAAAACAGTACAAAACGCAAGAAAACCAGGGTAAGGAAGTAATATAAACTATGACTTTTGTTCGTTTTCCCCTGGATCTTTTAAATTAGTATGTTAATATATTAGGCAACATTATTCTACCATATTTGCTCAGCTGTGGCTTTGTTATAAAAATAAAGGGCTCTTCAAACAAGGTAATTCCACCTAATCTTAAAATAACTGAACAAATTATAGACCGGGCCAATCAGCCTAGCCTATTCTACTTGGCCCTTTTTGTATTCACCCAACAACTTAAATATGATAAATGGATGACAGGGGGAAAAAAGGAGATACTTTACAAGTTCTTTTGGTATGCTGACTCTGATTAGAATTGCATATTTAACTATAGCTGCATGGGCTGTTTTGTTTTCAACATTTGGTTCTCAGCTCAAATATTGAGAAGGTCATTTCTGACCACCCATGTTGTTCACTGCCCCCACAAGTTATACTTCCCCATTTCCACTGATTCACAGTATTAGCACTATCTAAAACCGTATTTGTGTTTTGGTTCATGTATCTATGTTCTCCACTAAAATATAAACTCCAGGAAATTGAAGTTTTTCTTTATCTTATTCACACTACATCCCCAATTTGTAAAAGAATGCTTGATACATATTAGGCAGCATTAAATATTGTTGAACAGATGGATGGATGGATGGATGGATGGAGCAGAGAGGAAAGAAGACAGTCAATGCCCAGAAGGTAAAGAAATTTTCAAAGAAATGGTGAGATTCCATAAGTCCTCAATGGGAGGCTATAAAGAAAGATGGAAAGAAGCAAGAATTCCCGGTGATAGTCCCCATGCAAATAATAACACCAACCAAAATCTAGAGTGGAGAATGATTTTGGTGTATGAAGAACACAGGAACTAGCCTGAAAAGACTGGAGTACAAAGGCAGTGTTGGACAGTAGAAAAGCTGGGATTATTGTGTATATCAGGATATAAGGAAATAAGAAGTTGGCTCTGGGAACTGGTAATTCAAAATAGCCTCTCCTAACCTGTGATCTCTGAATGTTAAGCATCCTTCACTTCAGTGCATCCTCTATTCTCAGGTGAAACCATTTGAGATGCCATATTAAACTCCAGTTCTATGTTTGAATCTATTCAACATAAGCCTGTGGGGATGTAATTTGTTATCAGACATTTACTTCCCTATCACACCCCACATGCCATGGGGGCAACAGTCTTCCTTACATTGTTGAGCTTAGCCATGCGAGTTGCACTGGTCAATGAAATTAGTGCAGACCTAATCTATTCTATACCTCAGAAGAGGGTTTAGATACATGTGGTTTGACATGGCCTTTTTCAATCACGCTCATGAGAAAATCTGCCCCCCAGGACTGCTGCTGCTTAGCTTATGTCCCAGCATGAGAGACATTTGGGGCACACCTGAACCTGACTTATGGCCTGAAGTTGAACAGAGCCAGAGGCAATGTTGTCACCCATCATATTCTTCAAGTTATCATGCATTAGTATGACAGTAAACCTCATTAATACAGCCTGTTAATGGGAAGGCATGCTACAGGAGAACTTGGTCATGAAATGTAACAGAGATAGTAAACAATTCATCAAAATTTATTCTTCCCCTCCCATAGCATAGAGCAGTCCCTAGGAAGGAGCTGACCAAACAGAGGCTACCTGTTGTATTGTGCCCAGGTAGAGGCATGTAACAATTCTGATTAAAGGGATGGGATCAACGGAAGTGATGTGTGTCTCTTCAAGTCCAAGGTGATTAAGAATCCATCTCTTTCTCCTCCACCCAGCTGGACACCGGTGACTGAGGAGTCCCACAAACAGGAGAGCCATACCTTGAAGAAGTTTGGGTGTCTGAATTACCATATGTGGGGAGGCCACACCCAACCATAAACACCCACATTTGGACTGTTACATGAGCAAGAACAAAATTTCTATTTTGTTAAGCCACTAAAATTTAGTTTGCAGCCTCTGCTGTTAGCCTCTGCAATGCGTTTGACATGCAACAAAAGTATATGTATTACCTAATTATTAAAGCAAATGCACAGGATTATTATTTCAGAAAGAGAAAAAGGTTTTGTTTGTTTAAGAGACTGTTCTTCAAAAGAGAATGTTCATTTTTTTAAAAGCTAGATCTCCAGTATTATAACATTTTACATTCATCCTTATGAATAAATGTAACACATCTGTAGATGTTCTAGCTCATGAGGATCCATCAGTGAAAAGATCCCTGCCCTCAGAGAGTTTTTATACTAATAACACTCAGACAATAAATAACCATAATAAGTAAATGATATCGTATGTTAGAAGGTGATAACTGCTGATAGAAACCAAGAGCAGAAACCAAGATCGTTGGGTTGTGTTATCAGGATTTGTGTGATTGTGTGTGTGGAGGGGTACATACTTAACTAATATTTAGATGTTCCCTACATAAGGTGAGCAGAAATGGAGGGAGAGAGGAACATCCCCAAACAATCTTTTCCATCTGTATCCCTCACCAGCTGGCAGGGTGACTCTAGAATCTCTAGGGTTCCTGTTGTACTCACATCAGCTCTATATGATTTTGCCTGTTGTTATTATTAGGCAGAGAAAGAAAAGGGGACTAATCAGGTTTAGGATGGTTTGTATGGAAGTGGTCCTCTGAGGATAGGATGAAGGCATACTTCCATGTCCTCAGAAAAGCCTACTGTGGCATCCATTGGCATATGTGCCAGAACTATTAGTTATACCATTTACCACTGATAACTAGATGGATGGACCTTATATCTGGAGGTTCTGGTGACCCCTAAAGATCAAAGAGGTCATTATTAACCTAAGACTGTGATTAAAAGATCTTAACAGCAAAGAATCTTTGGTTCTAAGGGCAATACTAAAAAGATCAGGCCCAGGAAAGGGAAAAGAAGGTTGTTCACCGATCGGCCCAAATTTGACCCGACCTTGTTCTATGTATAATTTGAAAAAGAGAAGGAATGGGAAATAAAATAAAAACCCAACTCAGGTGCATGAAATGTATTTTTAAAACATAAGAAAGAAGATGCTTCTCTTTCCCCTCCCACCCTAGGCTATATTTATTTTGTCTGCTCACACCTCCTTCTGAATGCCCGGTCAAAACATAAATCCTTCTGGAATAAAGCTTGCACATGATTATTTCAGGCTACGAATGATCCCCTAAAAGCAATTCCAAAAACACTAACATATTTTCCATAGAAAATACGTAAAGACAAAAAAATTGGGAAGGAAAACTGGAAAATGCTTGCAGTTTCTATAAGCTGCTATAATACTGCAGTTAGCAAACTGTGATTATTTCACAAATGGTGCTCAAAATTCCCGTGATCTGTGCCTTAGCTGTTCCTAAGATAAATGTCTTTGAATGGCAGTTTCATAGATGTTTTTGGATTGGGGAATATTTCTATACTACAGATAATTTCATTAAGGCCATAGGAGGACAACTGAAAGAAAAGCGTGGGCTACTCTAGAATATGTGTTGCTTAGCTTATTGTTTTATTACCACTGAAAACTGAAAATTTTCCTACAGAGAAGGAACATCAGTGGAGCCTAAGGGATAAGGACCAGATCATCATAGGCTAATTAAATGCCTTTTTAAAAATTCATTTTTATAAAACACTTTTTTAAAATTCTTGATAAAATTTGATCAATTTTCACCTCATTATAAAGCCCAAAATGGGAGGCATAGACACTTTTTGATATTAGAACCTTTAAAAGAATGGTTATGGCCATGAGAATGGAAAATGAAGTGGCTCTCAATGAACTTCACCTCCTGGCATGCATGGCCTTGTATAGTCTCTCCTACTTTGACTCTAATTTTGACCATGAGACTTGCTTAGTCAATGGGAATATTAACAAGTATGATACAAGCAGATAAATACTTGAATCTCAGTATAAATACTTGAATATCGGATGTGTCCTCTTGGAAATAATTGCTCTTAGAAGCCAGCTGCCATGCTACAATGATAGACTACAGACTTGTAAGAACCCACGTGAAGAAAGACCCTGAAGGGTGAAAGACTGTCTTCTTGCCAAGCTCCCAGCTGAAAACAGTACCATGAGTGACCTCAGCTACACTACATGGAGCCGAACTACTCAGCTGAGTCCAGTCAAACCTCAGACTAAGAAATAATAAACCACTGTCAAGCCACAAAGCCATGGGGTGGTTTGCTCCGTAGCCAAAGATTACTGGAACCCCACGGGAGAGAAATTTCCAGTCCCAGGACCAAATTAAGACACAAACCAAAACTTATACCCATTTCCTCATTTTCTCTTCTTTGAGGACAGGGGAAAAAGCCCTAATCCCATGCAAGGTCTTTGGCAACTGGAGGGGGACTTTCGTCCTTCGGTTACCTCCTCTGTCACTATCTGTGGTCTTTCCCTCTCTTCCAGATCCCGCTCGACACCATTCTAACATGCTCTTATTCCTCCCATAATCCACACAGTATGTACACGTATCTTACCCTTAACCCTCATTTCCTTCCAGCTACCACCCCATTTCTCTGCTTCTTTTCGTAGCCTACCTTCTCAAAAAAATTACATTTGCCCTCTTACCACTTCCTCATAGTCCATTTTCTCTTCAATCCCCTTTCAATTCAGCTTCTGCCTCCTCCAGTCCCCAAATTATTTTTATCCTGATCTAATAGGACAGTCCTAATTGGCACATTTGGCCTCTATATTGCCTCTGTATTGCCAGATCTAATAGGCACATTTCTGTCCCCAACCTAGCTAAGCTCTCAATGGCTTGTTGCCATTCATCACTATATCTTTTTACCTTATTTTCCCTTGGCTTTTAAGTTACCCTCATGTTTTCCTGCTAACTTACTGGCTACTTTTCCTGTTTCCTTTCTTGACCTCTCTCACACCTAACTGAATCTGAGTTACACATGGGTTGTTTCTAAACCCTCTGATCTTCCTCTGTTTTCTCTCCCAAGGTGATTCTGTTGAATTCAGTGGCTAAATGTCATCTTTATTCTAATGACCACCAAATCTATATCTCTACTTCAATTCCCCAGAGAACTATATCCAATTGTTCACTTTTTATCTCCACTTGAATATCTGACAAACATCTCTCAAGCATATCAACCTGAAACTCAGTCCTTTCCTAATCTTTCCCATCGTGGTAATAACTCCATCATATATTCACTTACTCAATCTAGAGGCATAAGAGTTATGTTTGATTCTCTTATTCTTTCAACCCATTTAATTGAACACTTACTAGCACCAAACATATATTGGATTAATATGATTCTTGTCCTACAGGAGTTCCCTGCTTAGAGCTGAAAACAGATGTGAAGGGATAATTACAACACAACCGGGAAACTGTGACGGTAGAGACCAGATAAAATATGTCTATAAGCAAACAGATAGGATTCCAGTACTATTCTAGGAAATGGGGAAAACTATTTCAAATGGCCAAGTTCTGAGAAAATCTGCTCTCATTACAGGAACCATTCAGTATCTCGCTTGGCTTATTACATGAAGGTAATCAAACAAGTTAGCTCACAATTAATTATCCCTGAGGATGGAGAGTTCTTAGGTTTGAAATAAATGTTTTCAGAAGCATTTCCTAATGTAGAAACTTTTGTCAAGCTGTGGATTTTCATTGTTGCACTGTATCTGGATGATTCCCGTCCTTATCAGATGTCTTTATTTCCCCCTCAGTGTTCGTACAGAATATGGCAATAAAACCCACTTCATTTCTTTCTCTCTGCACTTTTGTTTTGTTCCAGTCTAGCATAATTTTAGAGTTGCAGGAAACTTGACATCCCCAGTAAACCTCCTACTCTCTGGAGACACATGAGCGTTACATAATTGAATAGTGAGGTACACTGCTTAAAACACAGACATTTTAATTTTAAGCACTTACATTCGGTGACAACTTGAGTATTAATAAAGGTATGTGCATATTTCATGTATTATAGTTCACTCAGGAAATGCTAAAAGATTAAGGATCATAGACAATTTCATCCACCTAGTGTGATAGTCCCTGGAAGTACGAGAGTTAACAGAAAATAATGGTGCTTGATATGAAAAAGTATTAAAATTATTGATTAAGTAAGTCTTTTATTGTACCTGGAGGGGGTGGGAAAGGCCACAGATAATACTGAATATTGCAAAGAATTACTCCCCAGTTCAATAAATACTCCGGTGGAGTATGTACTTACTGGTCACAGACCTAAGTTGGCATGTAATGGTGGAAAATAGTTTGTGAGAATGATCTCAACTCTTATCAGATAATGTATCTCTAATTAGTAGATTTAATTTTCATCTCTACAGCTTTTTCTCCAAATAAATAAAGGTCAACTTCAATATATATTTATTAAACATGGCATGCGTCAGGGAATTTAGTAGGGGTACAAAGACAAGTAAGACCTTTAAGAATACACAGCTTTTATTTTTTAATTTTTATTGGGGTATAATTGCTTTACAGTGGTGTGTTAGTTTCTGCTTTATAACAAAGTGAATCAGCTATACGTATACATATATCCCCATAACCCCTCCCTCTTGTGTCTCCCTCCCACCCTCCCTATGCCACCCCTCTAGGTGGTCACAAAGCACCGAGCTGATCTCCCTGTGCTATGCAGCTGCTTCCCACTAGCTATCTATTTTACATTTGGTAGTGTATATATGTCCATGCCACTCTCTCACTTCATCCCAGTTTACCCTTCCCCCTCCCCATGTCCTCAAGTCAATTCTCTACGTCTGCATCTTAACACCTGTCCTGCCCCGAGGGCTTCTTATACAGAAAAAACTAGCAATGCCAAGTGTGGAAGGGAATACATAAAAAAGGGTGCTTACTTTCCGGAAAAACACAGTCCTGGGAGGACCAGGGTGGATCTTCACTCCAAGAGGTTTGGGGCAGGAGTGTAGACAATGTCAGGAATTTTCCCAGGGCCAGGGGAAAGTAGGCCAGGCTGGCTTCTCTTATTTTTTTTGGCCTCAGCTTTATGATTTTTTTTTTTAACATCTTTATTGGAGTATAGTTGCTTTACAGCGGTGTGTTAGTTTCTGCTTTATAACAAAGTGAATCAGTTACACATATACATATGTCCCCATATCTCCTGCCTCTTGTGTCTCCCTCCCTCCCACTCTCCCTATCCCACCCCTTTAGGTGGTCACAAAGCACTGAGCTGATCTCCCTGTGCTATGCGGCTGCTTCCCACTAGCTATCTACCTTACGTTTGGTAGTGCATATATGTTCATGCCTCTCTCTCGCTTTGTCACAGCTCACCCTTTCCCCTCCCCGTATCCTCAAGTCCATTCTCTAGTAGAGACACAATGCCTCTTTATTCCCATCTTGCCCCTAGGTTCTTCATGACCATTTTTTTTTTTTTTTTTTTTTAGATTCCATATATATGTGTTAGCATACAGTATTTGTTTTTCTCTTTCTGACTTACTTCACTCTGTATGACAGACTCTAGGTCCTTCCACCTCACTACAAATAACTCAATTTCGTTTCTCTTTATGGCTAATATTCCACTGTATATATGTGCCACATTTTCTTTATCCATTCATCTGTTGAGATATCATCTCACACCGGTCAGAATGGCCATCATCAAAAAACCTACAAACAATAAATGCTGGAGAGGGTGTGGAGAAAAGGGAACCCTCTTCCACTGTTGGTGGGAATGTAATTTGATAGAGCCACTATGGAGAACGGTATGGAGGTTCCTTAAAAAACTAAAAATAGAACTACCATACGACCCAGCCCACTACTGGGCACATACCCTGAGAAAACCATAATTCAAAAAGAATCATGTACCAAAATGTCCGCTGCAGCTCTATTTACAATAGCCAGGACATGGAAGTAGGCCGGCTTTTCAATACAGGTAAGGCTAAGAGCAATGGCCAGGAGCAGCGAGGAGGGGGTGTGTTTGGGGAGCTGGAGGGAACACTGAGCTCCAGGTTGTGGACAGAGCCTAGGCTGAGGGTCAGAAAAGCAAGGCTGGGGAGGGCTTGGTGGCTGCCCTAGAAGGTGGCCTTTAGAACATATCTTATAGGTTCTAAACTAGAATTTGTGTTTTGGAAACACAGACGCTAAATACAACCTTTTTCATTTATTTACTTGAGGAACTCACTGTGTGTGCTATGTTTATAATTTAAGCACCTACAGATCTTTCACTGAAACTCATTCTTGGCATACAACATAACAGGTGTCAAGAAAAAAATGTAAATGCAATCAACAGCACACATTTAATGAGGTTTCATCTACATGGAGTGCTAGCACCCTTTTCTCAAGGAAACGTTTTCACACATAGGACAAGTATACCCTAAATGTATCTAGATATCTATATCTACATCCGTATCTATATCTACATCCAGATCTATATCTACATCCAGATCTATATCTACATTTATATCTATAGGCCTAGTAAGGAAGGAATGGGGGTAGGATTTTGAGTAACCGTTCCAACCGAAAAGGGAATACTTTTCTATTTCTCACCAATTCCACTTCTACCTTGGTCTAATCACTTATCCTCTCTCATCTGTATGACTACAGTAGCCACCTGCCTGGTCTTCCTGATTCTATGTCTGCCCCCTATGAGTCTATCCTCACCGCAGTCACCACAAAGATTCTTTACAAATACACCCTGCCACTCTTTTGCTCCATCGCCTGCAATGGCTCCCCTGGATGCCATGCCCTAAGCTGGCCTACAAGGAAGATTCTACAGGGTCTCACCTTCTTTTCCTTTCTGACCTCACTTCCTGGTCTTGTCCTTTTTTACCCACAATGCTCCCCATCCCCAACTGACTTCCTTCCTATACACCTCCTGCCTTTGGGTCTTTGCAGCAACTGTTTTCCCCACCCGGAACAGTGGAGGTCTCAAGATTCCCCCCCAGATCACATCCTTACCTCCCCACTGTCCATGTGAGTTTATCAACTAGGTGTCTCTCACTTCCAAATGCATCCTCTTTGCTTGTTTGTGACAAGGGATCTGGGACCTTCAAATATTTTCTCCTGGGCCATCTGGCACAATGTTAAGCTTTGTTTGTAGAGGATGCTGGAGAGACGTTACAACACAAAAGGGTTTTACTTCCTGGTTCCAGGGCTTACTAGCCAAGCTCCTGCAATGCAGGTGGCTTTTCCATATCTAACTCCTGCCCTGCAAAGCAGGCGGCTTCAGGAGCGCTTGGCTCCTGAAGCACCCAGAAACAATCAGCTGCCTGCAGTAACCCCAACCCCAGGTAGTGGAGTACCTCTGATGAGAAAATCCTGTGAGTAGTTTTCCGCAGCACCTTAAAGCGTGGTTTTTCGGAAAGTTCCAAAGGATGGATTTCCAGCAAGAGCACTGTTCCACCACAGCGATGCCTCTGCCATCCAATAATCCACAACTATGCCTCCCAACAAGGCATGGATCTCACGCAGGTTGGGAGGTACTCTTTCTCAGCCCTGGGACCAGTGGCTGTTCCTAATATCTTCAATTCCTGTAGTCTTTGCAGTCTTCTTGACTTCTTACTACCTGATCCATTGCTTTAGTTATAGTTAATGATTCTTCACAGTAAACATTCCCTGTTCAAATAACTGCATGGTTTTTCTCTCCTGATTGGATCTAGACTGATCCAATATCTTAACTCAAATATCAGGATGAAGTCTTTTCTGCCCTCTCTTCTTAAATGTGCCTGAGCCTTTTGGATCTCTTTGCCTTGCTCTAGATTTTTCTTTCTTCCATAGCACTTATAACATTCCAACATACTAGCCAATTTATGGATTTATTATGTCTAATGTTTATCAATTGCTTACTCCTGCTAGAATATAAACACTTTAAAGGTCACGTACCTTTTTCAAAAATTTGCTCATAGATGTATCTCAAACTCACAGAACAGTACCTGGCACATAGTAGGTACTCAATAAATATTTGTTGACGGAACAGTCTCACAGATCACAAGCAGCTGCCTGTCTGAACATACTGGTCCATAATGGAGGAATTTAACTTGTTTTCAGTGGCTATAGACAGCATTGCCATATCCTTTGGGGACTGAGAGAGACGGTAATCCTTCCACTAGTCCTAGACTACAAATTACAAAAGTTGTTCATCACTCTATGTTCAGCCCTAAAGACATAGCTTTTCCTCTACAACCATAGAAGAATGTTGTCTCAACACTTTCAAATTCGTTTTTACCACTTTAACCAAATCAACAACTTCCTACTTGGTTATTTTTTGAATGTGGCAATTAACTTTATATTTAATCCAGCATTCACTGTCAAGCTGGTGTGCACACATTGCTAAAACAAAGATTTCCGCAGCCACTGAAATCTAATTTTCGGTTAGGAATAGGATAAAGCATCCCAGCTAAGGGACAGATCTACATGGCTCTGGCTTCTCTGATCTAACGGCACATAGATGGAGCATACATTTCCTTTTATCCCCCAAGCTTATATGTCATGTAAACAATCATGGCCAAATTATCTAGTCCCAGTTAGGAGAAAGGAAATAAAATTGAAATACATAAAAATAAGACAGGTCTAATTTTCATGTCTCTTGTTTCTATTTCACATATGGGTGCAAGGTCTATTTATTCTGTGAAGTGAGTATCTCAATTTGAATTTCATCTCTGTCTACACTTAGCTTTCTCTTAAAGATAACCCAGCCCTTCACATCTCACAGAGATGGAGGATTCTCCAAGATAAAATAAACATCTGAAGTCCCCAAATAAAGATTATATATGGAGAGTAGAACTTTGGTTATTTAGAACTACAAGGATGTAACTCAGTTTGCTTTGCCACATTTTCTGGAGGAAGAAGAATGTTCTCATTCAGTTGCAATACACTTTTTCATTTTAAGTATTTTCATACAGAATATTTCTAAAATATCTTGCACCCTTATTTTCAGCAGTTTATGATACTTCCTCTGAGAATCCATCCCTGACTCTTCCAGTTGGGGTAGGTGCCCTTGATCTATGCTCACACAATGGGCCCTGTACTTCCCCCACCAGGAAACTGATCCCACTACACTGTGACTGGCTGTTTAATTATCAGTGGCCCTCCCTGGGTTGTAGTTTTTTTAGGGAATATAACATATTTGTCCTGTTTCTCTATTACCTAGCATAGCGCCTGGCACATGGCACATACTCAACAAATAATTGTTTACTAATGACATCCTCAGGGCTCTCACACTAACACTGAAAGTAAAACGAGGCTAATTATAATCAAGGCCTTTTGATGCTCTTTGACTTGATACGAAATATATAAATTCTTTAAATTTTGTTTCTCTCCCCTTAGTATCAGTAAAACAGTCCTTGCTTTTCCTTTTTCCAGGCTTATTCATTGCTCCTAGTAACAAATTTATACCAAGTTTTAAAAAAAAAAAAACAAAGCCTTGCAATTGATATGCTATAAAATTCACAAGCCTTAGTGAGAGAAGGAGTTTGGCTCTCCTAAGCTTTTTTTTATTCTTCTTAGGTTTCAGCTGTTCTCATTAGATGGAGTTGTCAGAAAGCAGAGATTTCCAAAGGGCAATGTGTTCCCATGTTCTGCTCCATATAATCAACTTAATTTAATACACATTAATAGCAAAAAAAATTTAAAAGAGCTTGTCTTAAATCACTACCCTCCCACTTAACAAGAAAAAAATGTAGAAAGCAATACATATTATAGAAACTTTCAGTACAGACACAGGGCCATAAAGTCAAAGCACTCGTTCTGCCATAAGTATGTGCTTTGTCGAGGTCAATTAAAGGCAAGATTTATGCACACATGCAGTCACTCTGCCTTAAAAAAATGGCTTTACATACTCTGCTTCACAATAGAGTGAAGAACTGCTCAGAAGATAGATGCCTACAGAATGGAAACACAGAATTAATCTGGAACAACATACCTGGCCTCTAAGACTGTAACGTAAATGGCTAAGGGAAATCCCAAAATATTTAAGGATAGGAAAGATGAAAACACCTTCCAGAAGTCATTTAAGGGAAAGAAGTCTCAGTTCTCTATTGCGTCTTGAGAAACTTGATTTTTTAAACCTTATCTGAAGGGCACAGGCAGAACATTTTTGATTTATAACATGAAGATAAACTAAAGGGTACATGGTGACAATAACATATTACAGCTTCTCAACAGTATTCTTCGCCACTGCCCATAATTAATTTGTGTACCTACCAAGATTCAGAAATGTAAAACAATGGAGGAAGTATATTATAAGGTTTTACAAACCTAGGAGCAAGCAGAACCATCTCATCTTTTAACTCATTCAGCCTGGTTACGGTATCGTACACAAAGCTGGGACTGAAGTGTAGACGGATGGCCGAGGTACTTGCTCCCTGAGGATCACGAACCACTGTGCTTTTCCCCTAAGCGCTCCAAATGCCTAAACTTCTTTCTACGTTAAAGATGCTTGAAAGTATAATGACTCTTCGTATCAATTAGCCTTCTGGAAGACTCATTTATGAAATAGCATGTTATTAAAAATGTACTCCTTCAACTTTACCTTAATATTAAGCCCTACTCTGTGGTAGGCATTGAAGGTGCAAAGACAATAAGAAAAGGTCCACATCTCTAAGGAGTGTTTAGACTCATTAGGATACAAAAATTAGGCAAATACTTAGAATAACATATAACAATAGATATACTGGAGTTATACACAAAGTACACACAGAAAAAAATGTGCTTATATACATTGTCACAGAGAAGGTAGCAGTTACACTGGTATCTTGATATATGAGTGGAAATTTGCCATAGAAACTAATTTGGAGAAGTCGTTCCAGAAAGACGGGATTTCACACACAAGGGCACAGAGGCAGGAATAATTTTGCCTTGTTCAGAGAAAATATATAGTTTGGGAATGCTACAAGAGGCATGAATGGTGGGAGATGTGGCTCTGGGGACTGGCAGGGGCCAGACAATGAAGGTTATGCTAAAGTGTTGTGCTTTTATCGGGTAAATAAGGAACAGGCCATGAGCTGATGAAATCACGAGCTGAATAGTGCTACGATCAGGCATGCATGTGAGAAAATCCTCTCTGGAGGTAGTAAAAAGGATGGATGTGAGAAGGTGACACTGCAGGAAAGGAGACCCGTGAGGTGCCCGAGCAGTTGTCCAGGTGAGAAATGATGATGGTCTGAGATAGGAGAGCAAGAGTGCAAATGATGGAGAGGGTCAGACAGGAGAGGTACGAGGGGCAGAACTGGCTACTCTTAATAACTGATTAGATGTCAGGAGAGCAATCTGATAAAGCTCTTGCTTTTCTAAACTGAGTATCAGGATAGGAAACATCGAGGAAACTGCTGGGTCAATGTAGATATGATGAGTTTGGAGAGTCTGTGACATCTACAGAGAGATGCGGGTCCAGAGATGCAGTCAGACATTCGGAGAGTGTGTAGAATTCATCACTTACTTATTCAACAAATATAGAGTAGAAGGTAAGAGCCAAGGACAGAGTCTGGAGACATCATCATTTAAGAATCAGGCAGAACAAGAGATACCCTCAAAGATGGGCTTCCCTGGTGGCGCAGTGGTTGAGAGTCTGCCTGCCGATGCAGGGGACACGGGTTCGTGCCCCAGTCCGGGAAGATCCCACATGCCGTGGAGAGGCTGGGCCCGTGAGCCATGGCCACTGAGCCTGCGCGTCCGGAGCCTGTGCTCCGCAACGGGAGAGGCCACAACAGTGAGAGGCCCGCGTACCGGAAAAAAAAAAAAACAAGAGATATCCTCAAAGAGATTTAGAGAGTAGTCAGAGGAAGAAAACCAGTAGAGAGCCGTGCATGAAAAACAGAGGAATTGAGGATTTAGGAAATATGGGAGCGATCAATAGTCTAAAATGCTGAAGAGAAACAGCAAAGGATGGGCATAGCAGGAAGCCACTGAGATGGGAACCAAGACTGGATTCAGTGGCACAGTGAAGATGGAGTCGGTAATAAAGTGAGGATCTGGTGCAAATGAGCATTGCGGACATGGAGAAAGGACATGCAGAAGGCCTTTTAGAACCTGGCTGAACAAGGAAGGAGACATGCAGGACAGTGGCTGAAGAGGCCACTGGGTCAAGGTTAGAAGTAGGTAAGATTAGTAGTCAAGGTTGGATTCCTCTGAAATGAGCTAATCCAATTTCCAGCATGCCCTGAGGAAAGTTCACCCACTGGAAAGACTCCTTCCCATTACTGTTAAATCTATGAAGTGGACAGTATAGATATAAAGGAGATTATGCCAATTTTAAAAACAAAAATTACATTTTAACTTGTTTGGTAAAATATCAAATGCTTTATGTAACCAAATGGGAGAAGATGTTTTTATCAGGAATACCCTCAGAAGGATACTGACTGAGGTTGGAAAGATAGGGAAAGGGCTGGCTTAACTCCCAGGGAACATGCTTATTTAAGTGCAAGGAGGCTCTGAATTGCCTTCTAAGGACGACGTTCTCAGCTTCAGGATTCAGTGGCCAGAATGAAGTCTAGAGAAACAGAGGAGAGGTGACAGTTTTGTAGAGAAGAGAGCTAAAGGAGGTAGAGACCATTTAAGAAAGGCAGGCAGCTATCAACTCCTTTCCTTCATTTTCCTTACAAAATATTAGTAATTAGTAATTTAAGAATTTACTATATTACTTTCTAATGCTTCAGTATAAATGCACAGAAGAGATAAATCTCTATCCAAGTTTGAGGCCCAACAAAAACAGGGACCATGAGGAAAGTTGCAATGAAGATTACATTTAGCACTTTCTTCTTCATTTGAGGACATATGCTTTCTGATGTCTATTTACCCATAACTGGAAATTGATGATATTGTTGCAATTCAGAAGTTGCATAATTTAGGAACACATAGTCTCATGTTGTCGTCAAAATGCTACTCAACAGGTAGACAGAGGACAGGAAGGTACTTAGTATGAATTACCGCCACTAATCCCTACAATACTGGGGTTCTGGAGGAATCAACAGGCCAAAGCCCTGGGGAGCATCCTCACCACATCAAACATGCTGTGCATTATCTAGCCCACATCCATCAGGGGTTTTAGGGGACAGTAACTGTGCTGGGTCAAGCTAGACCATTGGGTCAACAAAAGAGCTCACCAGCTGGGAAAATCGGCAGTGAGGATCAAGTACACTGACATTTATACACACGACAATTTTTCATATTTGCACCATTTTGGTGTCAATAATTTACTTAGATCTTTATGCTCCAGAATTCCTTTGGCCTGGGAGCTGCCAGACTGAGGAGTATAGTTTCTCATGTCTTCCATGAGAAAGACTTCCATGAGCCTTTGGTAAGGCTGAGGCCAAGAGAAATGAGATTTTCTCACTTTCAACTCAAAAATAATAATTCAGGCATTTTGCAGCAGGGATGACTTCTTTTATTTGGATAAAAGGAAAGACAAAGAGAGAAATGGGGAAGGGAGTTATATTTTGCCCTTTTTATTTACCAATTATTTAGATGTCTTGTGGTATTTACATTATTCCATTGAATTATAGTTTGCTTTTCGCATTGCTAATTAACTTTCCACTAGTTGACTTCTTAAGTATCTAACTAGACAGTTAGATAGTTCCTGGGAAAGCGATATATGCATATTTTCCTTTATATCACCCCAAGTGGGCAGAATTCTAGGCTGGTCCACAAGACTCCTATACCCTGTATGATTCCCTCTCCTTGAGTGCACGCAGCACTGTGAATATGATGGTATCTTATTCCCATGACTGAGTAACAGTATATGGAAAAAGGTGAAAGGATTTTCCTACTGTAATTAAGGTTCCTAATCAGTTGACTCTGCTTTTATGAGAAGGGAGGTTATCCTGGGTTAGATCTTTAAGAGAACATGTAGGCCTTCCCTGAAGGGAGAGAATCAAAGGGAGAGAGACACTTTCTCCTTCTGTCCTTGAAGAAGTAAGATGTCATGTGTTCTACAACCACAAGGAAATAAATTCTGCCAATACCCACATGAGCAAGAAAGGACCCTGAGCCTCAGACAAGACTCCAACCCCAGCTGGCACCTGGATTGCAGCCCTGGGAGACCTTGAGAAGATTCCTGACTCTCAGAGACTGTGAAATAATCAAGGTGTATTATTTTAAGCCAGAAAATTTGTGTCAACTTGTACAGCAACAGAATACCTTCACAGTTAATGCCCTGATCACAACAGACACTCGGGAAGTTTGAGCTTATTGGTTTCTCACGGAAGAATCCATCTGTGCCAAACAACATGGATAAAAATTCTCTTATGAATCTAAGACACTGAGACAAATGAGGCCAAATCCAGATTGCTACTAAAAGGGTGTTGAGTGAGACCATATAGAGGCAGGGGAGTTCTTTGGACTAGAATCAATAGCCATGGCCAGGACCAAGAGAAAGATGATTTGACTTACAAACGGTTTTATTCATAGGTCCCAGGGTACATTAGGAAAAGATCACACACTAGATGTACAGCTCTGTCTCCGTCTGAGCAGCCTGGTATGACAGATGGCTTTTACACCAGGAAGCCTAGCAGCTTCTGATTCTGTCAACCTGGAAAGTGAAACCCAGGAATGTGGGCCTTCGATGACAATTCCCCATGTCTCATCCCATAAAACAAAACACTAGAACACTACCCAATGCCAAAACGATGGAAATTTTGAGAGCTTGTTCCCACTTCCCTTGTGTTTTATTAGTGTGGTGCTAAATGGGGCTTTGAACACTTCTAGAAAGCACACTGTGATGTACAAGTGCCACTTGTTATGTGAAAAAAGGCACTAAGCCTGCAAGTTGCAGTCATTTAAATGGGTCATTGAAAACACCACTGAAAAGCCATCGCTGAGCCCTTTGAAACAACAAACACTGTTGGCGAGAAAGGACATACCTCTCGAGACAAGATCCAAACAAATTCAGAAAGAGCTAAGTAGATACTCGAGAGGCCGAATATGTCAGCATTTTCTGAGCTTCTATCATCTCATTTACTTTCAAGGTCTGGTCCGGGAAATCTGGAACGCTATCAGCACGGTCTTGACTACCCTCTGCTATCCGAAAATACAGCCCAGTGCTGAGAGGAAGGGCAGCCAGGGTGCTGAGAATCTGCTATTCTTCAGGCTCTCAGCTATGTGCTTTGCTAATGGATTTTGCCCCACTTTTTTTGCCTCCAAATTGGTAAAATGGATTACTTTTCCATTGCTGTGTAACAAGTTATAATAAATGGAGCAGCTTAAAAATCAATACCACTCTATTAGCTCACAGTTCTATAGATCAGAAGTCTTGGCATGGCCAGAACCCAGAAGGCCGGGTTCTCTGCTCAGGCTGAAGTCAAGGTGGCAGCCAGTCTAGGTCCTCGTCTGGAGGTTCTGGAAGAAAATTCACTTCTAAGCCCATTCTTGTTGGCAGAATTCAGATCCTTGTAGTTATAGAACTGAAGTCCCTGTTTCCTTGCTGGCTTTTAGCCAGAGACTACTCTCGGCTGTTAGAGAGTGCCCACGTTCCATGCCACATGGCCCCTTCCATCTTCAGGCCACTGATGGTTTGTCAGTTCCAGGGAATATCCAGGGTGAATTATACCAAGGAATGGGGAATTTTGAATAAATATCTTGGACAAGATTCCACCTACCACCTAAGACCAGGATTGCTATTCTCATTGTACATATGAGGAAAATGAGGCTGTGAGAGACACTGTATTAAATGTTGGCAGCACTGATATGTCTGTTTGCCTCTGAAGCCCATGTTTTGCTAATATGTCATGCTGAGTCATGAAGGGAAGTGTTAAAATTTTTATATGAGTACTTGGAAGGGTCAGAAATCTGGGCTAGTCATCGAGAAAGCAAAATCAAGTTTATGGCTGGCCCTGACTAGGGCTGATTCAGGTTCCCAAACTGGAATTCTGACCTGGTAAACCTGTAAATTCCCCACAGTAAAAAGCATAATCAACTTGTTTCTCCTCCTCTCTCCTCAAATGCTCACAGGTTGCTTACAAAGCTGTACATTGGTACAAAATCAGATTCAGGCACCTTTAAACTGTTAGCACTGAACAGCGAAAGAGCAACAAATACTCTTTGTAGGAAAAAAAAAACCCCACATTATTAAAATGTGTTAAGCTGTTTCTTCCAGAGCTAAACAACTAATAACATGGAGGATGCTCACGTAGTTATCATGCCAGATTTTCTGGTTTCTAGAAAAGATTCTTGTGCATCAGTGCTTGCTTTGTGATATGGATAGAGGGAAACAGGCCAAGCAGGAGAGTTGGAAACAAAATTGGTTGTAAGTAACATGAAAGAAAGGACCACTTCTGTTCACCACCGGATCTCCAGTACGACCAGGTAGGCACTCAAAGCATTGGCAGAATAAATGGCGGCATGAAAAGTAACATTGCTGAAGGCTGTAATCTACTTTGTTTGGTAACCTTGAGAGAGGGATTTGTGTTTGGTTTTGTTTTTAAGGCAGTGATTCTATAATGAACTTAGTCTTCCTTTGGTTCTGGCTCAACCACACAGTTCAAGTTTTTGAGGACAGTCAGATTCCAAATGTTCCTGCAGGTATTCCAATTTTTAATTCATAGATACGACTCTACCAAACATCTCTAGAAGGTGAAATCAGAAACCAGGAGATAGGGGCTTCCCTGGTGGCGCAGTGGTTGAGAGTCCACCTGCCGATGCAGGGGACACGGGTTCGTGCTCCGGTCCGGGAAGATCCCACATGCTGCGGAGCGGCTGGGCCCGTGAGCCATGGCCACTGAGCCTGCGCGTCCGGAGCCTGTGCTCCGAAACCAGGAGAACTATCCCAGTTCATTGTTTTGTAAAGACAATCATGAAGCGTTATCATAAATTAAGAGTTGAGAATGGCTTAAAACAAATGAAAGTTAAGAATACTTAGTTTGGGAGGTATGGGTGAAATGGAACAAACTTCCAGTTATAAAATAAATAAGTTCTATGGGTTTAATGTACAGCATGGTGAATACAGTTAATAATACTGTATTGCATATTTGAAAGTAGCTAAGAGAATAGATCTTAAAAGTCCTCATCACAAAAAATAGGTGATATGTATGGTGATGGATGTTATCTAGACTTATTGTGGTGATCATTATGCAACATATACAAATATTGAATCATGTTATACAGCTGAAACTAACACGTTATACCTTAATTATACTTCAAAAAAAGAATACCCTTAATCAACTATACTCCAATATATTAAAAAAAGTTAAAAAAAAGAATACTTAAATTTTTTAAAGGAGTCTAAAGTGTTAGAAGTACTTGAAGTTTAATAAAAATGTTTTCCTCATTATACTAAATATATTTCTTTTCCTGTCCTATTTATTTTAATTGGAGTATAGTTGATTTACAATGTTGTGTTAGTTTCAGGTGTACAGTAAAGTGATTCAGTGATACATACACACATATCCATTCTTTTTCAGATTCTTTTCTCATATAGGTTATCACAGAATATTGAGTAGAGTTCCCTGTGCTATACAGTAGGTTCTTGTTGGTTATTTATCTTATATATAGTAATGTGTGTATGTTAATTCCAAACTCCTGATTTATCCTCGTTGCCCCTTTGGTAACCATACATTTGTTTTTGATATCTGTAAGTCTGTTTCTGTTTTGTAAACTATATGTCAAAAAAAATGGACAACCTAGAAGAAATGGACAAATTCTTAGAAGGGTATAATCTTTCAAGACTGAACCAGGAAGAAATAGAAAATGTGAACAGATTAGTCACAAATACTGAAATTGAAACAGTGATTTAAAAATTTCCAACTAACAGAAGTCCAGAACCAGATGGCTTCACAGGCAAATTCTATCAAACATTTAGAGAAGAGTTAACACCTATCCTTCTGAAACTCTTCCAAAAAATTGCAGAGGAAAGAACACTCCCAAGCTCATTCTATGAGGGCACTATCACCCTGATACCAAAACCAGACAAAAATATCACAAAAAAAGAAAATTAAAGGCCAATATCACTGATGAACATAGACGCAAAAATCCTCAGCAAAATACTATCAAACTGAATCCAACAACACACTAAGTGGATCATACACCATAATCAAGTGGGATTTATCCCAGAGATGCGAGGATTCTTCAATATACGTGAATCAATCAACGTGATACACCATATTAACATATTGAAGAAGAAAAACCATATGATCATCTCAATAGAAGCAGAAAAGGCTTTTGATAATATTCAACACCCATTTATGATAAAAACTCTCCAAAAGTGGGCATAGAGGGAACCAACCTCAACATAATAAAGGCCTTATATCTCCTATTTATTTTTAATATATATGCTACACTAAACTAAAATTTCATGTTATTCAAGCCTATTAATAGGTAGTAAGTACACATTTAAAATTGTATGAACTTACATTTGTACAGCAATTTCTTTTTATCATGCCCCATTGTGGCCATTAGCCCACTGGCTTGTCATAAGCCTGTGAGGGAGGCAGTATGATCAGTTTTCAGTGCTTTATAATCATTTTAAAGGTAAAGAAAGAGTCTCATTAGGTCACTGGCCCAAAGTCAATGTTGGTCTGTAGATTCTAAGTACAGCCTCTTTTGCCTGCACCACAGAGCATCTCTAGGGATGATGCTACTGGTAAATGGGATACGTGTTGACCTGAGCAATGGGAACGCAGAATGAGAATTTGCACGGTTCCTGCTTTTTCTGTATCCTACACAAGACACAGCTTCTCAGGCCTCTCCTCCTTTCTAGTTAACTCCCATTATTTCATCTGATCTTTCCTCAAACTAAGCAGGCATCACACTGAAGCAATACAAAGGGCAATTAAAATATTTATCACATATTTATGATCAATTTATCTTCTCTACTGTACATGTTTTTAAAGGTGTTATTATAAAAGATCCTAAAATAGAATAGTAAATATATATTTTCAATATGACAGAATTACAATTTTTAAAAGCTAAATTATAATTTTCTTGGCATGTGAGTTTTGGTTGTATTCATAACTAAACTATTTTTTTCCTACTCTGAAAAGCTGTTTTGCTACAGGTCCAGTTCTTTTTTACTTTTAGCCACAAGGAAGTCATAAGCCCCTACTTAAATAGAAGCTGGTTACCATGGAAATCATTCTAATGCCACTGAATCAATATTTTGATTTTGCTGACATTTAATGTAAAAAGAAAAGACAGACCAAGATTTATAAAAGTCACTTTTCATCTTTGTTATAATGTTGATAGCTAGAAAAATTGTAAAGGAAACATATGTTCCATAATGAACTCCAGTTAACTCACAATTATAAAGAATTGAGGATTCATAAAAGAGCAATCTACATATTTATATAATTTTGGCTTTAAGTACACACATATGCATGCATGCATTTGGACTCAAGAATTTTTTCCCATGTCTCAACTGAGCCCTGATTCTCTCCTGTTACTGAAGTCATAAGTTGGTAGAAGAGATTTGAATATATCCAGTTTTGCAATTGTCTTTTGATTAAGTGTTCTGAAGAGAAGGTGAAATTTGCATTGAGAATCACTCTTCCACAGAAGTTGACCATTTCTGCACTGAATCTTAATAGTCCATCTGGTCCACTGGCCACCCTCAAAGAAGCACTACAGCTGAAGGCCTCTCAACCCATCCTTAGAGGTCCTTCTGAGGAAAGATGTTGAACGTGAACCTAATGTTTAATAAGCCTCACTGACCATAAAGTAGTTTTCCAAGTCTGAGATAAGTCTTTGCTGCTGCTGTAATTTACTCACTGTCTCCCCTTCTGTCCTCAGAAGGAATAAAGATAACAGAGCTGCTGTCTTCTGTTTGATAACTAGCTATTTAGAGGCTTAGATCTTTAGATGGAGAAGGGATCTGAAAGAATTATGAGCTTCTCTACTTCAGGAATTAGCTACCTACAGCATCTCAGATGAATGGTAATAAGTTCATTCTTAAGACAATTGAATCACCACTCAAATGTTTCTTCTGTGGGACAATCATGATTTTCCACATGTGTCTACTTTGAATGCCCCAGGTCCCCTTCCTGGGGGGTGCTATTCGGAAGTGTATACGTTACACTGCTTCCAGGAATGTTTCCAGGAGCATTACGCTCCTGATAACACACTCCTTACTGTCTGCTTGCCTTGTCTGTTTTATTTTCCCCTCCCCTTCCGATGGGTCTTTCATTCCTCTTTATTCTTGAATCATTCTAGGCCCTCATCATTCAGAGACCACTGTTCCAAACCAGTAACCTGCTTTGGAAAACAATCTAATGTAAATAATTATGCAGTTTTCTGGCAGTAAAAGTAGGAAAGGGGTGATTTTTGGAAACAAGATCACAGGATATAAAGAGAAATGAAAGGCACAATATATCAATAGCAGAGGAAACTTAGGAACAATATTTAAAATTTACAGAAGGCAGATCTCTAGAGCCTTTTAGTTTATTAACAAGTAAATGAAACATCTAAATTGTCTCTAAAACATCAATGTGTTACAAGTTGAAGGACATACTGATGACCTTGACTCATGAGTAAAAAGGCTCAGAATTCTAATCTGTTCCAAGACATCAGAGGAACAATAGAGTTACACAAACAGACACACAGACACACACCCATCTTCACTGCAGTGATATTCATTATAGCAAAACAAACTGGAACCAACCTAAGACCTCATCAAAGAGATAATGATTAAATAAAGTATCATGATGTATATGCCCCTCCTAAAAATGGTGTTTCCCAACAAACTGAATGCCATGGAAAATAGTCACAAGAAAATAACTGAAAATATAAAACATAGAACTCTATACACTAGGATTTCGATTCTGTAAATATACATATACACATGTTATTCACACATATAATCTCACAAACACACACTCATGATGTATTTTTACATATATGTGAAGTAGGAAAAAACTGAGCATAAGTGGAGATTTTCCCTATAGAATGCATGGGTTCGCTCCATCTCCAGGCACTTATTTGTATTCTTCAATATACTCTGAAGATTTTTTTTCTTTTTTTTGGCTAAATAGGCACTTGGACACCAATATGGGAGAAAGGAGAGATGAGGCTATTAGAAAAGATGGTACATGCTTCCTGGGCACTCGTCTCATGGACTAGGTTTGAGCTTCGGTAGAAGGATTAGACCAGAAGATGAGGGAGCTTTTGTGAGGGACTGGTGAGCCCAGGTGACAAAGAAACCTACCCAGTTGAGGAAAGGACCACCTGGCTTCCGCTCTCTCCTGCAAGCTACTGGGAAACTTGGAACACTGGGCGCTCAGGGAAGCCAACTGGGGAGAATGTCAGGGACAGACAGGGTAAGAGAAAGACCTTGGGACCTCATACAGCCATGCTCTCAAGTTGGTCACTGGCAGCACTGGTCACCCTGAAGCATTTTCCACAACTGACACACAAAAATCTGAATGCGTCTGTATCAAAACACACTTGCAACTACTCTCCCACCAAGGGACTCTCAGGAAAAACTCAGGAAAGCTGAAACTTATTTATTCAAGCAAGGCTAAAGAGCTGGTGAGATATAGTGTTAACCTGACCTAATTTATAACCATAGACCAGCAAGGAGACTAAGATATATTTGATTTATGTATTTCATGGCTGAGGAAAAATATAAATATAGGTAGAAATAGAATAGAGATTGAAGTAGAGACTTTAATATGTATACGTGCACACGTGTGTGTATACTACAAACGTACACACAAACATGCATAAATTCATATTCACTGGAAGGAAGTACAGCAAAATGTTAAAAAAATGATCATTTCTAAAGATGATTACAATTTTTCTTCTTTATATTTTCCTGCATTACAAAGCTCCCTAATGATCACGATACTTCTATAATCATACAGATAATACTAATAAAAGCAAGAAAATATAAATTTTAGACATATTGCTAGGCAAGATAATTTTCTAATGATTCAAAGCTTAAAGGGAGCTGGAAAACTCATATATTGCTTTCCTTTTCCGAGGCTATAAATTAAATACATTTTTCTGGGTGTCATTTGACAACACCCAGACAAATAGCCATCCCCCCTGGATTCCTCTTTTCTAAGACTCAGGGGGAGGGAGACAGGACTAGGCGACCCAGGGAGGAAGGCAGATGCTGGTTAGTATGCGGATCCAGACACGTGGCCTGAAGTTTCTTTCTAAGTGAAGTGGGCCTGGCGGGTTTTACCTTCGTTCCGCTCGGGGCCTTTCCCGCTCTTACTGGCTGCCGTGCTGTTGACCGTCTCGGACGACGTGCTCAGCTTGGTGCTGGGGTCCCTCTTGGGCTTGGGGGGTGGTTGTCTCCGGGAGCTACAGCTGCTGTCATCGTCTGTGCCCCCGACCGAGTGCAGCGACTGCGACCTCACAGAGAAGCCACTGGAGCAAGGATGGGGCAGCCTGTCCTGAGGAGCGGGCATCGTCATGAATCCCATGCGGAAGTGTTTGCCCACGTAAGTTCCTTCGTGGCCTCGCCCTACTTCTCCACCTATGCTGTAAAAGAAAGACGAAACCCGCGCCAAGTGAGCCAGGATGTGCAAGATCATGGGCACAAGCATATCTGTAACTGCTGATAGTTCACATTTTAACTTGACACTGGTGAAGAAACGTTTCCAATAACATGAAAATATTCTATGCTTTTGCATTCAATATGACAGTAAAGCAAATACAATTTAATCATAATCAGAAATTCTGGTATCCTAGTATCCACATACTCTCAAAATAGTATTCTAAAGAAAAAAAAAAAAAAGCTACCACGTAGCACATTTCATCTTCAATTGCTTTTCTCTACTTTCAGGTAAATCTTGTCTGTGGCTTAAAAAGGAAAAAAGAATTCCTTGTGACAATGACTTGTAGATTGCCTTTTTTTAAAAAAATTTTTATTGGAGTATAGTTGATCTACAATGTTGTGTTAATTTCAGGTGTACAGCAAGGTGAATCAGTTATCCATATACATATATCCATGCTTTTTTAGATTCATTTCCCATATAAGCCATTACAGAGTATTAAGTAGAGTTCCCTGTGCTATACAGTAGGTTCTTATTAGTTATCTATTTTATATATAGTAGTGTATATATGTCATAGACTTTTGACACATGACTGAGGTCAAGGGGGCAGCATTTGAAACTCTTCTCCACTTCATCAAGATCTTTTTTTTTACTTTTACCTAGTTAATATAGAGGGAAAAACAAAACAATAACAACAACAAAAGGGGTTCTGTTACCAGTACAAGGGGGGAGAGAGAGATAGGAAGTGAAGAGGAGGTAAAGGAAGGAAGGGAAGGAGGGAGGGAGGGAGGGAGGGAGGGAGGAAGGAAGGAAGGAAGGAAGGAAGGAAGGAAGGAAGGAAGGAAGGAAGGAAGGAAGGGGAAAATACTTGCTTAAATCAACAGAATAATTGTTAATCTCTCTCGGGTTTCCAGAATCCTTTGGTTACACTAGTAACTTAGTTCTACTAATAGATTAGTCTCACAGAATCAAATAGCAGCATCTGATAAAGAGATGTATCCAGAGTTAAAATCTCATCCGATCCTAGGATAGTCCTATTCAGAGTATGCAAGGTTTCCAAATGTAAGGTTTTTAAGTTTTACATTGGAAAGTTTGAACAGAAATTTTAAAATATATAAGAAAACTCTCTCAGCTTGAAGCTCAGTTAATCATATAGGAAATGACTGTTGGGCACCTTTCTATTCTATTAAGTAATGGTGACTCTATGAAGAAAAAGGAAATGAATGTCAATATGAATTTTTAAGAGAGGTTTTTCTAGAGTTTTCCCCATTTTTGCTCATTCACCAGTAAAGGAAACAAAAAGAAGAATTGTTAGAAATATTGGGTTGATTTTCTTAGACATGTATGAAGTAAAAAAGTGTCTTTGAGTATATGAATTTTGGAAGCCTGTTGAATCTACCTTTCCAGATATAAATTTTTTGGGGCCTTTTTTTAATCTTAATTTTAGCTGGCTCTTTATTGTATCTTTCATGACTCTAATGTTTGTCATACATTTTACATTCCAGTGGGAAAAATCATGGTAAATATTTGTTTTTCCCCCTTTGCTGAAGGAGTTATGACAATTATATGACCCTTGTGAATAGAGCCAGAAAGGATTCAACAAGAATATGTGACTCTGATTCTGGTATTTAATTCTGATCACAACTTGCTATTCAACCACAAATGTTTTCTTTTTATATTTATTTCATTTTTTTTTCTGAGTATTATGAGTTGATATTCAGGTACTAGATATACTATCTTTGCAAAGCAAAATGAAGAAATATCAGTGCACTAACTGGAGCAGTGGATACCTAGAAGCATGAATGAAATCAAGCAAATGTCTAAGTGGAAGTTTTCACATCGTAGTAGTCAGTATCCTAAATCCGTGTAGTGTTTTCACCGATTTCACGTTCTGCGCTTTCTTCAAGAACATCAACAAAAAATTAAACTAGAATAAATTCAGATGGAATGGCTTGTGAAAAATCAGTAAGAATTTAAGGCAGAATGGTGTGGTGGAGGTGAGATCAGGGTGTGATGGAATGGGAAGATTTGTCATTGATTTGTGATGACTGTGACAATCTTTCTCATAGAAGATGAAATATTTGATCTCATCTAAATTTGCCTCAATCATTTTGCATGTCTTTTCCTTATTTCTGCTGCCACATTACTGAATAAAAGGTGCTTTGAGGATTATTTAGACAGTCATTCCCAGTAACATATCCACGTGAGGGGATTTATGCATGTATTAATGCACATAGGCATTTATGAGAGTTATGAGGAATAATTGTATCAGCAATTTCTCTGTTACTTTTGACCTAAATAGGGCCTACACATTTTCCCAGACAGATAATTAGCTCTGCTGCTTCAAAATTACATTTTTTCAGCATAAAACAATTTCCTGTAACTCTTTATCCTTTTGTTCATATATGTAATGTGTACACACATAGACACACACACACACACACCACACACAAACACTTTTTCCAAAGAGAAATTCAGTGTATGCTTTAAACAATGGCAGGTCTCAGGTACAAATTCAATTTGACCAGGCTGTGAATGCAGGATGAAGATGTGGGGCTATGGTAAGTTGGATAGAAAGGCCGTTATCCAAGGCTGAGTGTAAGCAATAAAGGCTATGGTACACCCAGGTTCAAGAGACCAGTAAAGATGATTAATCTAAAGGAAATTGAATATTATGAAACACAGCATACAACTAATTCCTGAATTTAGGATAGCACCATGTGGAGATTTTAAAAATTCCCAGACCCATACTAAGGACAAATACCTAATCATATTTGTTGAATCAGGATCTCTGTAGCCAGTTAGCCATGCTCTGTAACTAATGAGTTTCTTAAAAAACTATATCCAGATGTTTTTTGTTTTTTGTTTTTTTGCGGTACGCGGGCCTCTCACTGTTGTGGCCTCTCCCGTTGCGGAGTACAGGCTCCGGACGCGCAGGCTCAGCGGCCATGGCTCACGGGCCCGGCCCCTCCGCGGCATGTGGGATCTTCCCGGACCGGGGCACGAACCCGTGTCCCCTTCATCGGCAGGCGGACTCTCAACCTCTGCGCCACCAGGGAAGCCCCTATCCAGATGTTTTTGATGTAGTCAATCCAGAAACCCCCAGAAACATTAAGAACAATAGTTAGAGACATTAATGAGCTGACATCTGTTAGTTAGAAACAGCCAGGGAAACAGAGTTATCAGAAAGTGGGACAAAGGAGACTTACCAGAGACCAGGCAAAATATCACAGGTAAGACAAGGTACAATGTATTATTCAGATCTTGTTAGGTTACCCTGAAGTAACAAATAATCCCCTATTCTTAGTTATTTTTAACAACACAGGTTTACTTCTTGCTTGTATTCTTTGAGTCAGCTGTGCATCAGCTGTGGCTGTATTCCACATGCCTTTTTCATTCTCGGATCTAGCCCCTGCTGAGATATGTTCTCATAGCAGAGAGAGAAAAGCACTCACGGAACCACACAGTGTCTCTTAAAGCTTCTGCTCAGATGGGGCATGTAATGTTGAACTCACATTCCATTGGCTAAAACCAGTCTTATGGCCAAGTTTGATGTCAACGGAGTGGGGACAGATTCTCTTCCAACAGGAAATCACTGCAAGTTACGTGACAATATGTGGGGATGCATAATCCTCTTCCAGGTAGGGGACCAAATACAGGTACAGCACTTGTAGCATATGCCTCTGAGATCTCCCTTCAAGAGGGAACTTGACATTAGGAATGAAGGTAGCTGACAACTAGTGACACATTGAGGGGTTTTGTGCTTCTTGCCCCCATAATTCTGGTCTCTACCTAGTTAGAAGTCTTGGTCTCCAAAGCGGGCATACTCTTTCTCGAAGATACAGTAAGGGTCTCATTGAACAACAAGGCTGTAGCTGCCTCCTAAGTAATTTGAGCTCCCTTTGTATAGCGGCCAGCAGACAAGAAGACAGGTCTCCATTGTGGAAGAGATCATGGACCCTGATCAATAGGAGGAAGCGGAGCTGCTGTTACAAGATGGTTCAGAGAGAAAAATGTGTGGGACCCCTCTGGTTACTCCCTTGCCCAGCTGTGAGTTTGAAAGGTCACCTGCAGCAACCTGGCCCGAGAAGGTTTTGTTGACCAGATGTTCCAACCTCTCGTTAAATTAGTCTCACCACCAGGCAAGCCACTGAGACCAGCAGAGGTGTTAGTTGAGAGTGAGGTGAATTTAGAAAAAGTGTGGGAGGAGGGAGGTAATGCATATCAATTGCAACCCCCATATGAACTGCCAGTGAGAGGAGCTACAGTTTCTCACATCAACTGTCCCCTCGTAAGTTTTCCCTCATGAAGCATCCAACAGGATCCATGAAAAAGCGGGTCCCCAAACCTGCAGAAGAGCATCTGCTGAGCATAAGGGGTGAATTGCGGCAGCCATGAAACTTCTCTAAGGACAGCACTTAGCTGACAGCCACCAGCCATAGAGTCTTCAAATCGGATGCAGCATTTAGGTCAAGGCCACTCTGCCCATGGAAAGCTCCTAGCTAACAGCTGAGCATATGAGGTATGGGACCTGGCTATTTCTGCCCAGTGTGGGAGTGCTTGTGTCTGAGTTTCCCTGTTGGGCTGGCTGAGACTTGCCCATAGCTACACCATGGTCTGAAGCTCTTCCTATCCAATTATTTTTCCTTCCCCTTCTCCTTCCACAGGTGTCATGCTACGTTGTGGTCTGAGGCTTTTTCTGCCTATTCCTGCTCCCTCCTTATCCCAGGCATTCTCCTCAATAAATCTCTCCCTCTAAATTTCATCTATCTTGGTATCTGCTTTCTGGAGGTCATGAACAAACATTCTTGGAAACGATCATACAATCTATGACATTCAGAAACCAAAGAAGCAAGAAAGAGGAAGTCTAATAACAAAAGTGAGACCCCAGAAATAAGAAATGCCTGTGAAAATAGGACAGTCTCTTGCTTCAGACTGAGTATTTAAATGCTGGTTGGGAAAGTAGGAACTAACTCCACTATAGGAATAGTTGGCTTGAAGTGAAAATTACGTGGGCTGAAGAAAGCAGAGTCTTTTTGCAGTAAGACTCTAGTGCTCAAGATAGATTAAGCCTGACACATCTCATGTTATAAAAATAAAAATAAGTTTCATAACCCTGAATTTAAAGAAGTACACTTTTTCTCACACAATGAAGGTAACGTTGCAAGACGTAGTTGTCTGTTGGTTTGTTTGTCTATTATAAAATTAAAAAAAAAATAAAGTACTACTTAAATCAAAGTAAGTTGTTTTCCTAGAAGTAATTGATAAAATATTTGTAAACTTCTCCAAAAAAGTTATTGGCTTATGAACAGACCTGGACATTTGTGCTCTGGAATCACTGAGTTGTGGTTTCTATCCTCATCTCCACCATTTAGCACCTCTACTTTAGCTGCTGAGCCCAAAGACCATTTCCTTAAGAGATAAATAGTAGTATTAGCCTCATGGAATTGTTATCAAGTTTACCTGAAATGCTACATATGAGGCATTTAGCATGGAATCTGACATATCATATGCAGTCGATAATTTTAGCTTTACAATTCCTACTTTTAAATCCTGTCCTCCTGAATTCTGTTTATGGGATCATAATGTGCAATGTAAGGCCATATCTCTAAAAAAAAGTGGCATATGGTACCATGTAACCTCAAAAAACTGTGCACAAAGTCAAAACAAAATCTTACATTTAACTCAAGATAATCTAGGCGAACATAGTCTCCATGTTCTTAACTTTCTTCAGTACTTGCTTTGATTTTTTTTTAAAGTACCCGTTGATCGGGACTGACAAAGAAAGGTACAAAACAAGAACTTCAGAGCTGCTTCGACAATGCTATTCAATAGAGATTGTTACTTGTCTTGCTGTCTTCTTGAAAATCCATCAACATTAATGTTTTATGTCTTCTTCTGAGAAATGCTTCCTTTCAGAGATGAAAACGCAACCCCTGAGAAGGGTGAGCTGCTAAGGTGAGATGTCAACTCTAAAAGTGACAGAGGCACTGCTTTTCTGTGTCATTTTGAAGCAAATATGCCAATATCTCATAGTAGAGTATTCCTGGGAACCACTGGAAAAGAAAAACCAGAATCCCGGTTCATATGTGTACCTTCTTTCAAGGATATCTAGGAAGTTGGGATACAAACAGTGTTGTTACTAGGAGTTTGCTTCTTGCTTGGAATTTTTTTTTTTTGTAACAGTTCTGTGAAGCTAAGCTCAAAAATCCATCTCTGACACTGATGCATAATCCAGTATATTTTTACCTTTGCAAAGTTCTGAAGCCCCTGGAAAATTTCTGTTGATTTTTCAAGAAGATGTCTTTATCTCTTATTAGGGTAAGGGATTATTCAATCATAAAGTAAATGGGGTAAATCTGAAAGGGAGGTGGAGACTATATCTCTAAAGGAGATAATAAAATTTACCTGTGGGCAAGTTTACCACTGTCATCTGCTAAGTATTCAAAATTTTCATGTTAGGCATTTTTACAATGAATGAGCAGAAGGACATCAATATCGAGATTTTATTCATTAAAATTACTACTTAAAAAGTTTATATTTGATGCTGTCTTCCTCTTGCCTTCTCTGCAAATACGCAAGACCTAACACTGATGACCCTATGCTGCCCTGTGAGTCCCGCTAGCCCACTCACCAGAGGGACCCCCGCTCTAGAACTTGCCCTTTCCCCCCTCAACACTGGCCTATTCTTGGTATCATTTCCAGCTAAAACAATCTGTGCTTATGAAAAATTATACATAGAAAGAGCCAAAAGACTGGTATGTTATACTTTTTCCTATTTTGACAGGCAATATGCCTCAACCCATAGTCTGACTGTTGAGAGAGAGGTGTGATTCATTACATCCTCCGTGAGTTTTGGCAGATGGCAATTGTCATACAGTTCATCATCCCAGCCCCGTTAGGCCTTGATGAGCACAAGTGGCACTTCACATCCACTCACCTTGAGCTTCATGCAGGCGGGAGTCCTGTCTTCTCGCTCACTATTATAAACACTGTCACATTATAGGTGCTCAAACATACTTTTTTTGTGAAGGAAAAAAATGAAGAAAGGAAGTAAATCCACTTTGGAGATAGATTAGATACATAGATACACAGATACATAGGTAGATACATACATACACATATATATAGGTACACAGATACATACACACATAGATAGGTACATAGATAGATGATAGATAGATAGATAGATAGATGATAGATAGATAGATAGATGATAGATAGATAGATAGATAGATGACAGAGGGCTTAGAGAATTTTGTGGACACTTGTCACTTGTGCTTCCAAGGTATTCATTCTCCCTAATTCTAGCAATGATAATTCCTGCGTGGAGATCAGTCTTCTTCCTCTCAGTTTAACATGTTACACAGACTCAGCCAATCAATCACTAGATCCCCCTGGCCACCATGACTATTGTAGGGACTGGCAAACTGGTGAATCAGAGTAAACCTTGGCACTGGGTAGCATCTCAAAATGCCTCAGCCCTCTTGCCACTACAAAGAGAGACTAGTGGAACCAGGTCTGTGGCATCGTAGACCTGGATCTAGATGTGCCTGCAGCTAGGTAAATCCTAGGGCCCTTCAGTTTTGTCAAATACTAAATTCCATTTTGTTGAAGCCCGATTTAGTTGGGTTTTCTGGCACTTACATTGGCCTACAGTCCTAAATGAGCCAATACAATGCAGCAATTACTAAATAAATATTATTGGCTAACATGTCAGAAAATGCAGTTGATATCAGGAAAGGACTAGGAATGACACAGGGCAGGAAATGAGTGCATCATTCTTATTTATTGCTGGAAAATATCCTTCCTTTTTAACAGTATAAGTGGAAATAATTAAGTGTCGAATAGGTTTGCCCCATATATATATTTTTGATCATGCAGTACACTTTGATATGGAAACTTCGCTCCAGTAACATTAAACTGTGTTCATATTTCCTTCCAAATTGTTCACTCACCATTACCCTCAATTTCTTCCCTGAGTCCCACTTGCTTATTCAAAGCCATAACCTGTGGATTTCTTGCCTTAGGCACAAACATTCATTTTCACCACTTCATATCCTCCATGATATCTATTTTCTACTTTTGTGCTCCTGATATCTTAACTCTTCCTCATGTTTTTCCAGACATCAATTTCCGGTGCCTGGCTATTTATTGGTGCTTCTTGGATCTTAAGGTCAAGTGTTAAAAATGGGATCTTTACACATCTTTTTGTTACCTGCTGTGGTGAACTATAATAGCAAAACAAAACTAAATAAAACAAAACAATGGGAAAAAAGAAACCTGTCCCGAAGAGAAGGGATTCAGTTTCTAACTCCAGATGTTATATTTAAAATTGATATGCTTAAGCACTGTATTATTTCTCTTTGCTAAGATACTTCAACTCTGCCCAAAATTTGGTGTCTCAGAAAGAATATTAAATATGTAATCAACCATTGAGTAGCTATCTGATTTTACGTAGGAGGTACATACTTTCTGAGCTTCCATTACCTTTATCTTTATATAAGGGAAATACTTTCCAGAGTTGTTATAAGAAATTAAAATAAGATTAAAAAATGTCAAAGATACCTAGGAAGGTGTCCAATCCAAGTTGAGCCTAGACAAATATTAAGGCGCCTTCCCTAACTTCCTGGTTTGCCAGGCAACTCTGTAACAGTTTTTACCTGTCCGTATCCAGTTATAAGGAGGGCATTTTAATGATAAATTTCCAACCTATGCACCATAAAAGAAAAACTACTTTAACAGTATAAAGGCATTTTGCTTATTTCTGTAAGAGGGCTTTGACAATAACTGTCAGGCAATACACTTCCAAATCCAAATTAGGGGAGAAAAAAGATCTTGCTTGAAAATGAAGGAAAAGTAACAAAAATAAATAATTTATCTGTTCTGTCATATTTGTGGGTATAATATAGAGTTGGGCAAATTTTCGAATGGATTTTATGTTTTTTTTCTATCAAAACTCCATGATAATTCAAGATTTTTATGAAAGTTAGGGCTTAAGGTAATCATGGCTAGAGTTATGCTTGAAACAAATATGTCATTATTTATCATAAGTGCTTACTGCCAAGAGTTTGAAGTTGATATTGCAGCCCATTGATTTAATGCTTAGTCATAAAATAAAGGGAGGAGGTTAGAGTGGGGAGTAGAGAGATTTTTTTAACCTTTATAAAAGTTCCTATTATTCACTTCTTAGTCTCTAGAGAGATGGAACTGAACTCTAATGTTTATTAAAGCCAGAACAAATTCTATGGGACATCTTTAAGAGTCTTATTTTTACTTGAAACATGTCGAGTGCTTTTAAGATTAGCATATGTTATTATCTATGGTATTTTGGAATCTAAAATTAAAACATTCCTCATTTCTATATACAAATAATACTTCTCTACTCCTTAAAGTGTCATGGCTTGAAGAAGAGAGAGTATATGGAAAATTCAAATCCTATAACAATATTCAGATTCAACTTAGAATATAGTTTACAGAAGTTCACATCGTGGGAGATCTTTTCCAAAAATTCAACCAAAGAAGGGGAGGTTCTGGAAAATATATTTTTTTATTTGTGTCTTCAAAACTAACATAAGCTTTGAATATGGTTTGAGAACATGCCAAGTTTTCACAAATGAGTTTAGCTAACCATATGTGGCTCATTTCTCAATCTAGAAGTAGAAGCTAGAAATACAGAATGTTAACATATAACAGCCTTGAACTTCCTGAGTAGAAGGCTACCTTAATGCCAGTTTAAAGTATAGTGATGAGTTTGGCTTTCTAAAAGTATCATTTTTATGGAGGAAGAAACAATTCCCTGTGTTGAGGCATTTAATTCATTTACTCACCATTTATTCACAAAGTATTTGAATGCCTACTCTTGCTGGGCAGTGACCAAAGCAGAGGGGTCCGTGTCCTCAGGGCATCACAGGCTATTGAACCAGCATGATTTAAGTGCCATGCGATCAGATGTTCTCTCAGAGGAAGTACCTGGCAAGTGCAATGGAAGCACAAGTCCTGGGGCCCCAACCATGGCTGAGGGTCTGGGAAGTCCCATGGGAGAGGAAGTGGCTTTTCAGCTCATGCAGAGCATGAGTAAGACTTAATCAGGTAAGGGAGAGAAGTGGAGAGAAGAGAATGTGTGTGCAGACATTTGGAATTGAGAGAAACTGAGAAATTAGAGTTATTTGGGTAGAACTTCATTGGACCTGTTTGTCTTGTAATTCCAGTGGCTGGAACTGTACTTGGCTCAAAGAGGGTACCCAGTAAACATTTATTAACTAAACGAATGGAGAACTGTATATATGGGCATAATTCAAGAATAAACTCCCAGGTTTCTTAAGCACCAGGACGGATGATAGTTTTATTTAATTTCCTCCTTTCCTTCACTTGCCATTTTCTTACTTTATGATGAAGGAGAAAGGAAAAATCTGAGAATACTCGTGCACTGTTAATTCTTGTCCTTGTTATAAGAGTAATCCAAATGCAGGGATCAGCTTAATCCCCTCTTCTCCATCTCCCCCGGTCTGCCTGGGTTTAGGTGCTCATAATTTCAGGACTAAATTAATGCAATTGCCTCTTAGCGGATCTTTCTCCACGGTGCTGCCAGATTTATCCTTGTAAGTGCAGATTTGCTCATGTCACTCCCTAAATTAAAACCCTTTGATAGCTTTTCTATTTCTTCAGATGAAAAATCCAAACTTTTATGTGACACTCATGGTCTTTTCAGATTTGGATCCTATACCAAGTCTTATCTGCAACATTCTCCCTCCTTGAACTCAAAATTACCCTAATATAACACGTTCCCACTTTAACTTTGTTCCAGATTGTTGATTCAGGGATAAAGTTCAAGACTGACTGTATGCAAAGGGTGGCCATGAGTCTTGAGGACACAGACAGGTTCAATTGTGACATGCTGCTCTGTCTGCTTGAGCTTCTTCCTTTGGCTAAATCATGTTTAAAGATCTAATTCAGATGTGGTTTCCTTGACAAAGGCTTCTATTATCAGCCAGGCTTTCTCAAGGTTGATCTCCAGGCCTCTGGCTGTCAGGGCTGCCAGAGGGCTCTGTCCTTCTCCATATCAGAGCACCTCCTCTATGGCACTCTACGGTTGTCATCTGTGAGTTGATCTCTTCTGGTCTGTGAGCTGCTTGAGGGACAGACCATGAATTATTTGCAGCAAGTGGAAAGTAAGTAGAGATAATGGAAGGCAGGGAAAGATATGATCCACGAAAAATTGCTTGATATTTTCAGAGCTTTTCTTTTTAAAAACTCTTTGACTTAGGCATTTTCAAACTATCATTAGAAAGAAAAGCTGCCAGGACACTATGTGACTCGAGTATCCAATCATTATTTTCACTGTTGAAACAAAATGGAGCCTTCTAATAGCTACCTGTCCTATGTTTATAGACAATCTGGATGCCTGAGATAACGCAGTGGAAACCTCTAAACTAATTTTTATTGAACAAATCCCCGGATTAGATCTAATTCTTCTTTAACTTTGTAAAACATTTTGATCAACAGCCATGGCATTCTGAATGCCCATGGCTGGTAGGCAGGCTCACTCACTTACGCTCAGAAGACTGAATTGTACGCTGATGATAGTTAAGTTTGCTCTCCAAACTGCTCATGTCAATTGCACTTGTTGCTGTAATTATAGTATCAAATAGTATATAAATCAAAGAAACATGAGTTTGAAAAATTAGTGAGAATTTCTCTGAAAACTCTGTTGTAAAACTATGTCAGTGGTTTGGAAGATACTCAATAAAAGAAGGTTTACTAAAAAAATATATGGTCTGGTTGGATGTGGTGAGATTACGGTAAATCTGTTAAATCTAAAAGGAGTCTGAACTATGTTTGTTTGTTTGCTTGTTTTTCGAAATGTCTTTAAATTGGGGCTCAGCTTTAAGGAAACTGAAACCGAATTAAAAAGTGAAAACTAATGGACATGTTTTGTGCATAAAGATTATATGGAAATCCAATTAGGGAAAACACACACAAATAAAAGACTCTATTGCCAAATTTGGTAAACAGTGTATATTTACAACTTTACAGTTTTAAAGAGTTTTATATGTGCTTATGTGTTTCTTTTTTTAATATTCTCCAATTTTTAAATATTTTGTTTAATCAGTCCCAACTGTATTAGATCTAGATACCCTATATTTATATTCTATAAAAAAAAATCAACTAGCAAAGAGCCTGGCACACAGTAGAGGCTCAATAAGTCTCAAAAATGTTGGTTTCATTCCTACAAAAAAAAAAATCCCACTAAATTATCAGCAAAGACTCCAAGATCATTGATTCAAAGGAAGTTTTTTAGAGATAGCCATTGAACTACAGAAAGTCAAATTTTTCTTCAGGTATAATTATGTACAGTTAATTAAATAATGTAAAATGTTAATTTACTCACAGAAAATTATTTGAGCAATTATATTCTGAAAGCACTTTGGAAATGGGTGCTGGAAGTAAACACATTTTCCTAGTGGTGATAACATACAAAGCAATGCCCTGAATTCAGGAAAGAACTAAACAATTCAAGAAAGCAGCAGATGCCATGCTCTTCAGTACCATTTCAATATATTTTCTCTTTTGAGAAGTTGGGTACCTAGTGACTTTCCCAGCCCTGACCACTATCCATGATGCCACATTAGATACTGACATCACCTTTGAAAGCTTCTGCTATTGTTGTGTGTGCAAAACTAGCAAGATATGCATCCCATTTTTCAGAGTCTGTATTATCCAAAATACTGGCAGAAAAGGACTAGTATACACAAAGTTATTTCTGGTATGATTTTATATCCAGAAAAAGGATTTTTCCTTGCATTTGTAAAGCTCCCAAGTACATAGCCACCTATTCATTTACCTTCTAGAAGACAGATGGTATAATTTGCCAAGCAAAATCAGAGAACTGGAATAAAGACGCTGTAGTGTCAGCTCTGTCTTAAACATAAGGCTTTCACCCTTTCTAAAAACTTGAAATATGCTATTAAGATGAATAGATGTCCCTCTGACACTCAAGGTCAATATGTTCCAAAACTAACTCAGCATCATCTCCCACTTCCCTCTATTGAAACTTTGTCTTCAATAGCATCCTCATGCTATCAGTCACAGAGAACAGAAACCCCCAAGTAATTTGACATCTACATTCTTCCTATGTACACACTGGTCAACAAATCCTTCCTCGTCTCCTTTGATCTCACATCTGTCTCCTATTTTCCAAACTATCTACGAGGTCTTGGCTACTAAGTGATATTCCTAGTTGGATTCTCTATCTCAATTTCCCTATTCATTAACTTGAAGAAATAGTCCTAAAAAAGAAATAGGATTACCTCAATTCCCTTCTTTAGAGCTTTCAGGATTACCCAAAATAGAGTCCACTTTTTCCATAAGGCAATTCGGGCTTTGTATGTATGACCCAACCTCCTTTCCACCCACTCACATAATTCTGGCTCCCTGGGGTCTCTTCCTCTTCAAACTATACCTCCACTTGAAAAAAACAAATTTCATGTTCATCAGAACCTAAACTGAAAGTCACGTTCTCCCTGAACCTTTTATCAATACTCTCTCTCCTCTACCTTGAATTTCTTGTGTATTATTTGTCACTTTCTGCCTTATAGCTATCATACACAAACATGAGATTCTAGAATTTTTGAGGATGGGGATCAAATTCTGTACATTTCTTTATCTCCCTTAGCATTTGGTATGCTTCCTTGCACATAAAAAGTAACATGTCAGTGTTTAGGGATTTAAAGTAAATTTAGACAATAATTAAAATGAATATATAGTTAATTATTTTAACTCATTATTTCTAGGTATATATTAAATTAAAGGATTGTAACTGTCTAGAAATTTTGCTTTAATAAATAAGTCTGGAAGACAAAATTAAAAAAAATAATAGAAGTTTGGTTTGGAAGGAAGTGAAGATGTAAAATGAAATATAGAGTATAAGCACATTATGTCATCCAGAAATTCCCAACCTCTAAAGAAGACAGAGCTCAAGATCTACAATTGAACAAGCAGTCAAGCCATTTTTTTTTTCCAGGAAGTACTGGTAAAGTGGAAAAAATCTATAATCTTTACATCTACAGAAAGAGAGACAGTATAGATCTCACAGAGATAGACAGACAGACAGACACACACAGAACACATGCTTTTTCCACCCTAGTTAGGAGATTCTGTTTCTAGCTCTGCTCGTACATCATCATATGACCTCTAGGGAAATCATTTCTAAATAGATTCATTCATCTATCACTAGGGTAGAAATACCTCATCAAACGATCCCTCAGGATATTTGTGACATTAAAATGTGAGTGTAAAACAAGGTCAGGTTATATTCATGAAGTGTTTTTCCTATTTAACAACAGAAACTATTTTTCTATCGAACACACTATCTTGGCAAACCGGTAAGTCTGGGAACTGCACTCCTTGACAGTTTTGAAGTCCATTTAAAAAATAAATGCCTGCAATTCCAAAATCCAACCTTCCATCCCTCATCCATATAATCAGAGTGACATGTAAATGTGAATCGCTAGAGATACTGCTTCAGAACTAAACGCTCATTCACAGATGCATTAGTTACCCTAAATGGAGTGGCCAATGTGCTGTCTTTATACACAACAGGTTGTACATCTGCTTAATGCACCCGAATGTAGTAACATAAAAGATTGAAATATAGATGCCATGGACTGCCTACGCAGAGGCCAGAAGCTTGGCTCTGTTTTTCTAGGATGATTTTTTGGGAACAGTTCACTTTCCCTGATTGGTTTCCTTCAGACAAAATGATTGAATCTAATACACCATGTCAATGCATGCACTTGGGTTATTCACTTCAAGGTGCAGCCCTTAAGGGCTTCAGGGTCCAGTGTTAAAAATTTGCCTTTGATCAAACCTCATCCTCTCCCACACATCTTTATTCATAACAAATTAAAAGCTATTATCCCAACAGATTAGCAACAGTTTTAATGCCCACAGTGCATCTTAAAATAAAAAGAAACAATTTTCCAGTTATAATGGATGCGGTATCTTAGTTGGCCTCATTATAATATTTATTATCTGTTATTTGTTGCCTGTGTTACACAGTAGTGAAAGATACATAGCCCTCAGGGTTTATCGTTTAATGGAGAGCACATCTGAATTTAAGATCTACCCTATTAAAATAAACCTTTCTTACACACTTCTAAGGGGAGCAGGGAAATGTGACTTCATGGCTGCGTTACTGAGAAGGGAGTTTCTCATTTACTGAAGGATGGTTCAACTTAAGGAAGACAATTAACTTAATGATTCTTTGGCAAAGGTTGATTGTTACCCCCATTTATAACTGTCATTTATGGGCATCTGTTTCAGTTTTTTTTAAAGCATTTGCAAACCTTGGATTCCAGATTGGAATCACCGAAAGAGATTTACATTGCAACTCATTTAGTTTAAAAAAATGGAGGATGAAAAGTTGGTAAGTTTTAGGCTAATTTAAGAATATGTTAAGACACAGTGTGAAATATACACACATTCCCTGGCCACTCAATTTTTGAAATCTTCTCAAAGATACCTCTTTTCTTCCTATCTCAGCCACCTCTCTCATAGTCAGAACCTACCCTTTTGATTACCAATAACTTAACTTCTTCCATTACCTTAATATTAAACATATGTATCGTTGACTGCTGACACTTGTCTTTTCGGCTCACTACCTCTGTTTGCTTAATCTCAAGTTATCTTTGACACTTTTTTGAAACCTCTTATCCATTGTCTTGCAATCTCCTCTGTGTTCCTCCTCAATTGTTGTAAAAATTGTCTTTCTGCATGCAGCTTACGTTTCATGATCAGTCATTATTATCACTCCATGGCAAACACCCTCAACACCCTTGTCTTTGTAGTGTAGTATTTATGTGATGAACAGGGGAGTGTCAAATGCAGAGGTCATGATCAGTCAATTCCGGTTATTAGCAGGCGAGGCTGTCTTCATCACATGCACAGATGACCTCAAGCAACACACCAGATTTGGTCTGCAGCCTTCTCTTCTCATGGTTCTGCCATAGCATTACTAGGTCAGTCTACTGAAGATCCATTGAAGGGAACACTCCCTTGCTTAAATATCTCAAATAGTATGTGATATTAAAATATGTTCTAATGTGACAACACCATACACATTCAAACTTATTTTCTGCTTCTGTATTTCCCAATATCCATTCTTTGCTGATGAACCCCCTCAAAAACACAGACCCCTGATTAATTAATACTTAATTAATTTGTTAATTAAACCCATAATTATTGAAGACCTATCTGTGCCAGGTAGTGTTCTAGGTCCTAGTTTTTCAACAGAGGACAAGATATTTATCTTCCCCAAACTTAGAGACTAGAGGCAGAGCCAGGTGATTAAGACTAATGCCAGGAAGAATATAGAGTGAAAGAGAAAGATGTGAAAGTAGATGTGAAAGAGGAAAGTGGAGGGGACCTACTTTAGACTGGGGGATGAATGAATAATTCATTCTCTGTAGAAGATATTCTTTTCATTTCTTCAAATTCTACATATGCTTTAAAATACACCATCAATTCACCCTTCAATTTACTCTCACTGACAGCAGATTTCTCTAAACTTGTCTACTTCCTAAGCCCTCAGAAGTGCAAATAGAACAGATTTTTTTTCCAATTCATTTCATAATTTTGATTTTTTTTGTTGCCAAATAAAGTAAAAGTTCCTAAAGTGGAGAAGAGAGAATCAGTGCTGTTTCTTATGTTTGTTTTTAGCGCCCAAAGGCCCTAGCACAGTCCTGAACATTTAGAAGACTATTTTGACAGAAAAATTGACCTACTAACATGTCCTTATAAATTATCAAAAGAAACACATGCATAGACTTTATGCATTGAAGAAGTTACATGAGCACTATTAATTTAATTCTGCATGATAAGCAAATAAAGTATTTTGAATTTCTTCCCAGCCAAATTTAAAGAGTTTAGATAAAGTTAATGCATTGTTTTGCGTTGGTATTATTAGTTTTTACCAATAAAGGTATAAGAAACACAGACATAAACAAGCTGCATAGTTTTCTCTTGTCTTACAACTAACATTCTTGTGAAATTCAGGCAAACAAGACCCTCCCATAAGGATGGAGGTAAAAATGTGATTACATTGTGTATACAAGCTCTGTGAGCAGAAATCAATCTACTCCACTCTACCTCAACTTTTTTTTCCCCCACTCTACCTCAATTCCCAAAGCATCAGTAACAAAAACAGTAAATAACACTCCCCTATACAATATGACCAAGTTCAGATCAAAAACAACAAAATCATACCTTGACAGATACATGTGGAAGACCTATTTGCAAATCATTTCTTTCAAACCTCTTTTACCCTCTGTAGGACCCAATTTCTTGGGAAGAGTGAAATTTCGTATCTTGATTTCTGATATCTTCCTTCAAAAGCCACAAGCAGGCTCTGGAGCAGAAATGAACGGCTGAGACAAAAATGTGAATCCAGCCGAAATGGTCACTTCAAAGTAAAGTACTAGGGACTGAAGCTACACAATGGACAGGATTTGATGTGACTAAATGCATCATGGCAACTGATTCATTTCTGCCTTTTGAAGTCATCCCCCAAATCAAGCAAACTAATACTTCCCATTTTCGCACAGAGATCTAGAGACTATTCACAGAAAATCTGGTGACAGAAACTTTGGTTCACATCCAGTTTGGCGGGGAGACACGGTCATTGAGTAATTTGTCTGGCTCAGTGAATGTCAGTGATTTGTGTGTCACATTCCCTCATATTAAGGGAACTGCCATTGTTCCCACCAACTTGGATTTATAAAATATTTGCCTTCTATAGAGTGCTGAATGCTGTCATACTTTTCATGTGATATGTCCCTACAAATGCATCCCCATTTTACAAATTAAATAAGTGAGTAATAAAAAATGAAACTAACAAGAACAGGGTAGAGTTGGAAGTGAGATTAAAAAGGTAACTGGAAATGTGGGCTTTATTCATGGTTATTGGAAGGACCTCACTTTGGCTGGGGCAGTCACTGGGGAGTTTTCTAGTTGTGAAGCTGATCACACCAACTTGACAGAGCCTCTCCTGCACTTATCTTCCCAACTCCAAGGAGACTTCACATTGGTAGCTTGAAATCGGCCACAGTGGAAATATTTACACAGGGGAAATTAGCAAATGTCACCAATCAAGGCTCTTTCTTTCTCCCTATAAAAGTGATTGTTAAAGTTTTTGCTGTTTTAAAAAAAAGAGTGACATGATGTGAAGTAAGTTCTGAATTAATAATGGGAATTGGGGGAGGAGGTAAGAACAGAGCAAGAGAGATCAAATGGAAGAACACTGCACAAATCCAGGGGAGACCCCCAGTGACCCAGATTAGGGTGGTAACCATGGAGATAGGAAGAAGTTTCCTTGCAAATCTGCTGTCTAGAAAACAACACTACCAGTTGTGTTGGGAAAGTACAAAAGTACTTTTGTGTAAAATCCCTCGTCATCTTTAAGTTGGCCTTCCTGTACATGCTAGATAAACGCGGCAATGAGCAGATATCACTGTGCATCTCCCAGTTCATGACCCTGCACCAAACTATCTTCTTCCTGAGACCGGGAATAATGACAACACTCTTTACCAATACATGTTTTGAAAATGCATTTTAAATACTCTTTTTAAAAAACATAAAAGCTTTTATAAAAATGTTCCACTTCAGCAGACCTTACTTTATACTCTGCACCAAACTGACAGGATACATCATGGAAATAACATCTAAATTATCAGAGTATTTTACATTTATACAAAACACATTTATCCCTCAAGTGATATGTTTGTCACAATGTCCTTGTGAATATGCCATATAGTATGATGATACCTGCTTTATGAATGAAGAAACACACCCTGATTGGTAAATTAACTGGTAGGGTCAATTCTGAAATGTACCACTTCAACAATCTTCCTCTTCTGCTGAGTCGCATGGCTCACGTTTGAACCGAGGATTAATGATCCCAGATACTTCATTTAGTGAGTTTGCATAGTGCATGGATTAAATTACTCGTAACAATAGTGATAGTGATAATAAAATTATAATCATCTACGTATAAGACAGTATCCTATACGTGAATTATCTCCAAACAGCCCTATGAATTCGGGACGATTATTGTCCCTGTTTTGCAGATGAAAAGATGGGTCATAAAGAGCTTAAGTAACTTGTCCAAGGTCTTACGGCTTGAAACTAAGGTGCTTTTGAACCAGGCCTGCCTATCCCCAGAACTTGTGCACGGGCTTGTGACTCATGGAACATGGGGATTTTTTAAAGGAAAAAAAATTCTACGTATAGAGTCTTAAAAATACTGGCTTGGCCAAAAAGTTCGTTCGGGTTTTTCCCACCCACACCCTTCTGATCCCGCCATTATTTCTGTTCATCACCTCCTGTTCCACAGCCAGACATGATATAGGTTTCCAAACTTTTACTACCTGAGAATGTGCAGCCAATGCATAATAAAAATAAAGGGTTAAATCAGGAGCTTTCACAGACTAGGAAATCTTTTATTGCATTAAAGGAAGTGTCATAGAATCAATGAATTTTATAGTGAAGATGAGCCTTCTTGAGGTCATACCCAATCTGGAAAAGTCTCCTACAAAAGTCAGCAGGGCTATAAGCCATGTTTCTCTCATGGCTTGAAACATCACTAACTGCAGAGAAAAGACCCCTGCCCAACCCACCGGGGAGAAGCCATCTATAGCAGACAGCTGTGCAACACACATGCTGGAGGAGGGGGAAATTTTACTAAGTCCTTTCCAAAGACAAATAATTGTAGTAAAAACTATAGAACTCCATTTGGTGAAGATTCTACAGTTAAGTATGAATTTCAAGAAGTTGCTGAGAGATTGCAAATTGACAGACACTTAAATTCTCTGATTTAAAATACATAATAAAGGAAAGAAAACATTTCCACACAGACAAGTGAGGTGATACTGTTCAACAGAAGATGGGATTTATGCATAATAAAGGATGGTAGGATCACGGTACCTCAGGAAGCAGAGATGGGTTTAACCAGCAATAGGATCTTTCCTTTAAGCACAACCCAGCTAAGGGATTCACTATCACTAGCTCTCTAGAAAGCAAGTTGATTGAAATTTAGTTCTTGCGTTGTATTTCATAGAACGTGTTTATTCACTGCTTATGTATTTATGCTACTGGTAATAAACCATACTTCTTCTGTAATGTGGAAATTATATTTAAACGTTTCTTTTGCCCTTTTAAAGCCCTGTGTTAAGAACTCTTCAGACATCGTTAGGGAGGGATATTTGATGGGCAAGATGGCATCCAGAAGACCCTAAGGTTTGTCGCTCTTGATCCTCATTCTGTCCCCAGCAACTAGCACATTACTTGGAACACGAACTCCTTCAAGAAGTACCGGTTAAATAACAAACCGAACAAGCAATCTCATAAAAGCAGTCAAGAGTGTAATGGTCCAGGTGGGTGAATCTGAGACTCAACCCCTCTTAACAGGAGCTAGTCACGCGACTCATCACACAAGTACCCAGACGTATTCAAGGTTGCTTGGCTAATAGCAAAGTGTAGGACAAATTTGGCAAGTCCACATTTGAAAAAAAGACAAAAGTCTATCAAAATTTTACTTTACATAATTAGTTGTCTCTGTCTTACCAGCACCCATACCATCTAGGGTTCCTCTCAGAGTCAGCCCTGCATAAACTCCCCTTTTAGTCTCCGGACTGGTAATCCTGGTTTGAGATTACCTAATCTTCTCAAGCATTATGCTTTCCCCAGTCTCCTTGACATTTCTGTCACCCAGGAGACTTCACTGCACAACAGTAGGTACTACTTGCAAAATTTAATTTACAAAGCAGGTCAGGGAGAGGTATTTGCATCTACAAGGAAAATCCCCAATCTTCCCCAAAACTAATCTTCCCCTTCATTTAGCAACAAGCATCCTAAAGCACTGCTCCAAAACTTTGCTCATGGAAATGCCTTGAAAATTTCTCTTCAAAGGATAATGTTCATGGGTCTCCCTTTTTGCTGCTTAGGGAGTCAAACAAGAGTTTTATGTTGTAAGTAATCAAAGGGATACCTTTGGGACAGCGTTGCATGTTGCATGATGTAGAACAGGATAGAATGGAAATTGAACCTCAGAGCTAGAAGCTGCCCTATGTCCCTAGAGTTTGGTGCTTCCTGAACCGCTCTGACAAATAGAAGTTCCTCTAATGGGTGACATGTGAGTTAAAAGAGTTTCATAGTCAAGTTATTAAAAACAGCCAAGTTAAAGATAGTTCAGTCATTTTCTTAACTGCAGGTCATGAGGATGAACAATATGTGAATGTGTATTGTGACCATCCTAGAAGCTTTCACACTTTGCAGTGTTTCCCGAACTGTTTTTCTGGGACTCTCATAGAGCTATGAGCATCCTTTGGGGAATGGACTTGTAGTTAGTGATTTCCAATCTTGGTTGCACATGGGATCCACCTGGGGAGCTTTAAAAAACACTGGTGTTGGGATCCATCCCCAGAGAGATTTATTATTAGGTCTGGGTCAAGGTCCCAGGCACTGCTATTTAAGAAGCTCCCCAGGGTCTCATAATGGGCAGCTAGGGTTGAGAAGCCTTGCACTCTGTGAGTTCAACCTCCATGCTTTGGAGGTGAGGAAAGCCTGCTTACTTACACACCCAGACACTGGCTGCTTGACCCCATGTTGCTTTTCATTACCCCCATAAAAGCTGGGGATTTCAGAACATGGTAAACACTGGTAATTATTTCATCTCTAACAAAGGGCAATAAATTTTTTATTATACTTTTAATAAGGAAGGAAAACAGGAATCTATTGTCTTATGTTATGATTAATTACCAGCTATGGGCAAATGGGACAACTCATGTTTGAAAGCAAAAGGGGAACTTGTAGTCTGTGAGGAAACAACTACGAAAACATAAGTATGATGCAGACTTTGGAGTGGGTGTGCAGCTGAGTGAAACTTTTTATTTCAGTTGAGAGGTAAATAGTTTTGTAGATGAAGCTGGAACCCCTCTTCTCCCTGGGTTCCTCAGCAAAGCTATGCTGGAAAGCATTCGTTTCCTTACCGGGACGGCACATTTCCCTATTTACTGTGTGGTTTTGAGCTAGCTGGTTCTTTAAGGGAAGTGCTTGTTTCAATACTACTGACAAATTCACACTCAGCAACCATCATAGTGGAATTCATTTCGTGACAATTGTCTCCTGGGCTCTGTAGACCCTCATGGAAACAGGCTAAAATCTACCCTGAAAGAATGTCGTTTATGAGAATAACAAAGAAGCAACCTGCCTGCTCAGAAAGTTTGGGAAATAAAAGTCATATAAAAGAGATGAAATAAAAATTCCATTAAGTTTCCACGACTGGTTTACAAAATGAGCAGTCTGATTTTTTTTCCTTAAATACACAAAATCTGTTTATTATATTTTTAAAGGCCAAGGATTATCATTCTTTTCCTGGCACTTATGGCTTCCTTAAGCATATGCTGCCAACCATGTTTGTTCTCCTTCAAGTTCTGTGGGAGAACAATGAAGATTTTTCTCTGTCATTCCTTTTTCCAAGCAGCAGCAGGATTATGGAATGGAAATACATATATTTTGATTTAAACCCTATGATGGTCAATCAATATGGGTCAGAAGAAACTTCTTAGGAGAACAAAAAGAGCTTTTTGAATGCTGAGTCCACATTTTCTTTTCTAGTGCCAAATGGGGCCTTTCCTTTCCTCTTCTACCAAGCACGCTGAGAATGTCAGCCAAGCTCCTACCAGTGCTACCAACAGATGTGCCACCACACACAGAGAAAGAGGATTTGTTTAAAATGCTGTCAATGCAGTTGCTCCTGTAAGTGTAGATGTAGGCGTGCGTGGGGGGGACGGGTAAGGTCTATGTGAGAGTGATGGAAAAAGGACTGTCAAATTATCTGAATGCCTGTAAATAAACAGAACCACCAGAAATACTGTAGGTTATCTTAAAGAGTGGGATAAAACTGGCCTATCAAAACTATTAAAAAATCGTATTCTGTCAAGTTGAAAGGTACCTATGAGAAAGCAGGAAAGCGGCTCTAGGCTAAAACAGAGGGCGAAGGGAGCTGGGAGGGTTCTCCCAGGGCCTGGAGGCCAGCCCCTCTGAGGGGACCCAAGCGTGTACCTTGTGCCCTCCCATCATTTCCAGGCCAAAGGTTATTAGTTCCCAATGCAAAACAGAGAATATGCCAAGATGCTCCTTCCCAGAGAGAAAGGGAAGTCGACCTCCCCAGAAAGTGTCCAAGAGGATAGGAAACAGAAGAGATAGAAGTCAGAGGCTGGCCTTGGGTACCAGATGGAGTTGATGCTTTTGTCTCTGTGTGATTGCAGAAGTGCTGGTCACCTTTATCCTGACCCCAGGGCAATTCTTCTCCCACACTGCTGGCTAATGTTCCAGCTGTGTGGACCTAACTGGTCCCAGCTGGCTATCGTTCCCTTAACTGGTAAGGCCCTTCTTATTGAAAAATTTTTAAATGTAGGGATTCTGAGGAACAGCTGGAACTCAGATGTACACGAGGGAGGAGTTGTCAGATAATTTTCCCAAAGGGGAAGGGCCAGAGAGATTGCACTGTAGAGGTGAAGAGAGGAACAGGGTGGGAGAGCAAGAAAATACCATATCAGAGCCTGAAGGAGAGCGTCATCTCCAGGCAACTCACCTCCAAAGTGGGCTCTGATGGGGTTCCTTCTTCTGTATTTTAAAATAGCCAGGATTGCTTTGACTGGGGACAATGAGTTTACATGAGCAGTGTGTGGAAAACAACCCAAAGGTTATCGCAAAGGTTATTCATGAGAAGCAAATGTCTCCATGGAGGAAATTCGTGGCATTTGAAAGTGGAGACCTAGTCTCCCTAATACCTTAAGCCCAGCTCAGCAGTAGGCAAGTCTCAGTGCCTGTGTCTGCTTACACACTGTGCTGTTTGTACAGGCCTTCAGAGAATTCTTTGTAGCATCAAAGCCTGGAACATTTACTTCCTACAGGAACACTAATAGTTTTGTTTTCAAGCTCATCTACTTCCTTAGCTCCCACCCTTGGCTATTCTTTCAAAGTGGGCTGTTACCAGGAGCCTAAGAACAGTGAATACCCTTTTGACTTTACTGTCTACCTCTCGCTCCTGATTTATTTTCCATGCACAACCAGAAAGTTTCTCAAGAGTCTTGTTCTCCTCTTTTACATTGGTCTTGAAATAATAGCCAAAAGAAGGAAGGCTCAGAGATGATGGCTATTCCAGCTGGGGTTCCATGCACTTTGCTCAAAGTTGGCACTGTGAGATGGGGAAAGTGAGGGAGGGGATGCCCAAGGGCACTAGTTCTCAACCAAAGCGGAGGTCATTTTGCCCCCCAGGGCCCAAGTTACAATGTCAGGAGACATTTTTGACTGTCATGATGCCATCAGGGCTAGCTCCTGGCATCTAGTGAGTAGAGGCCAGGGCTGCTGTTAAACATTTTCAGTACATAGGACAGCGGCCACAGCAAAAGGTAATCCAGTCCAAGACAGCAATTGTGCCACTGCTGAGATAACATAATCTCAGAGTTCTGAAACTTTTCGAGGTGATGACATGTTGCTCTCCTCTTATGCCCATCATTTCCTCACTACAGCAATTTGGAAAATATCCATCTTCTCCTTCCAGGTGTTGCCCTGAGTGTAGGGCTGTGGGATTCAATGAGAGGGAGCTATGTTCAAATGTACTCTAGGTGCTTTCCCTGGCCAGGCGAATACCCCACATACCACCTACTTCTCCCCACTGCATTGTTGTTTTTAAACAGTGCTTTGGAAAATATCATGAAGCCAGAAACTAAACAGAGTACTTTAATCTTAGAGACATCTCACCTTGCTTCCCTCCCCAGTAACCTTCCTTAAAAAGCTGCTGGGCCAAAGCAAGCACAAACCTAAACCAGGAGAGACATAACTAACCTGCTTTGAGAGTCAGTGACCCACTGTGGCAAGCAGCAACGTGAGTCTGAATAGGCCAGGCTGGTGACCCTAAACTTCATTCAGAGAGCCTCAAAATCACCTGGAGGATTGTTGAAACCCCAATTGATGGGCCCTACCCTTAGGGTTTTTGATTGGATAGATCTGGTGTGAGGCCCAAGAACTGTCATTTCTTGCCAGCTCCCAGGTGGTGCTAAGGCTCTGATGGTTGGGGACCACACGTTGAGATCCACTGGACTAGGTGCACCAAGTTTGATTCCCAAGCTCATGTTCAAACATTAAGATTCACAAATAGCATTTTAAAGCAGGAATTAACCTCAGCAATAACTCTTTGAGGGAATTCAACATGAAGCTATTCAACATAAAGCAAGAGGCTTAGGGTCCAGTAGAAAGAGTGAAGGATGTCACATCATAACACCCAGATTCTAGACATGAGTGTGCTTTAGACTACAGGTTAGTTGAACTAAGTAGTCTTTGGGAAATCATTTAATTTCTGACCCTCAAGCCCTCATCTTTAAAAGAGAGAAAATACTTGCCTTACCTACTTCACAGTGTCATGGATGCTACTAAATGAGACTTTTTTCAAGTGATAAATGATAACACTAGATGCGAATGGATGTAAGAAGGCTTACTATTCAGCAACGAGCCTGAAGCCACAGAAGCAAGCGGCCAAGCCCTGGTGAAGGGCTACGCTCCCAGTGCAGTCCTGTTACTCCTTTGGAATTTTTAAACTGGAGAAAATCATGCTGGAGGACCATCCTTTCTCTAGAGCTACAGCAACGTAGACCCTCAAATTTTCCCTGCAAACTGCAGTCCCAAAATACATCATGGCAGATGTGAGTCCTTTGATTTTAAAAACTGCATTTATTTTAAAATATATTTATTTTAAAATTGAACTTTAAATTCCCTACATGTATTTATTGTTTATCTGATTCCCTAAACAAAAGGGCATGCTCCTCAATAGCTTTTAAAATGGCTTAAAGTACGCTTTCAAAAGGGTTATTTTCCTGAGCCTGAAACAGAGAAATGGCTATAATATTTTTCTTTATTTAACAATTATGTTATCAAATTATTTCCATATAAAACTTTGAGAGACTCAAACGTTAATAAAATTATTTCCATTCTCCACGTCAAACTCAAAACCTTAACAAATATTTTGAGCACTAAGTTGAATATTTACTTAGAGGCAATATTCTTCCTAGGCATACTTTTACTCAATAATATTTTAACAGTGTGTGTATGTTGTGTATGTATCTGTGTACGTGTACATTTCATACCCTTTCTATGAGTAACTTTTGTCAAAATCACCAATAATTATAAAAAGAAGCATTTTGACCAGTGTTTTCACCCACTGTTTCCCAGTTCTGGAAAACAGAGTGAAGCATAAAAACCAACACTTTTCCTTTTTAAAGTCTCTGCTCACACCAGAGCAGGAAAGTTGGATGACGGTGGATTAACTTAATTTTTAAACAATTAAAAATAAATGAAAGACTTCACATTACACACATCTGCATATAAATTACCAACATGGAAAATTCACACAGGTGCACTATAGCAACACATTTTTTAAGGAAAACATAAGCCAGTCTCTTCTCAATAAAAAAGATGAAATATTTACCAGCTATCTGAAGAAGTCCTGAACAGTCCATGGAACCCCTGAAATAATGAGTCCACAGGCTTCCTCCTTCCTCTAAACACCATTTCATCCATTTCTCTCATCCTGTTGTTTTTCCCATTTGCAGCAAGACTGCACATTTGTTTACCTAAGTCATCTGCCCAGGTAGGGCCAGCTGGGGAAAAGAGCCACCTTAGGGATTTCAGCTAAGACACCTGGAGGACGGAACTTGCGTTTTAAAGGACTGCTGAACCTTGAAGGGGAGGAGGGGGTGGCAATAAAGAGAACAGGTGTGGTGATAGATGAAGTAGCAAGTACATAAAATAACATTCTGGAAGGTTTGGGCTTGTGCTGCCCCTGAGTAAAGGGGGAATGAAGAAGGGGTATATGTGTGCATTTCCCCAGCCACTCAGGAAAACCCACAGCACCTTTCCATTAAAATGACTTATTTATCCATCATTAGAAGCTACATTTTCCTTTAAAATTCCCTTAAACTGCTGCTGACATAGTGAAGCAGGAAAAACAAATTAAATAGTTTCATAGTTGATATGATACATAATTACAGCAACAAAGGCCAAGAAGAGAAGAACCTCTGCAGAAGAGCCAGCATGCGTTGGGGATGAACAAAGGTCTACTACCCCAGCATGTAGCATTCTGTTTTCAGTCTTTTTTCTTCTTCAGACCAGTCACCATATATACATAAGTAAAGAGTTTAAAAGCAGCCCAACAGAACTGCCCCCAACTTTTATATGCAAAAGCAGATAGAAAGATGTTTTGTAATGAAAACATCTTGAACGGATCTTTTTCTGTCAAATTGTAGGTAGTGATGATTAAAGGGTTTTAAAATCAATATGGAAATAAATATAGGCGGTCACCACCAGAATTTTATTTTAAAAAGACAGAAAAAATGGAAAAGGAATTATCACTATTACCATGCAATGGTAAGAGGTTTTTGTATACTGTTGCTTTACTTAATTTTATTCTTATTAGACTCTTTCAAGTTCCATGTATCATTGCTTTTTATCGGTTGCTTGTGTGTGTGTATTTGTTGTAACTATTTTGATGTCTCTCTCTTTCAATTTATATCACAAACTGCAGGGGCTCTGAGTTTGCCTCATTTTAATCCCCAGCACTTGGCACAATGTTTGGCCAAACTATGAATCAAAAATATTTATTGAAGACATGATAAGTGAATGCCTAAGAGGGTGCAATCTTGTTCCCCAAAGGGCCAGTCTGAACCAGAACATCACAAACTTTATCTATTTCATACATTTGATCCCCAGTATAGAAAAGATTCAGTGACTTTCAAGTTTTTTTTTTTTTTTTTTTTTTTTGGTATGCGGGCCTCTCACTGTTGTGGCCTCTCCCGTTGCGGAGCACAGGCTCCGGACACACAGGCTCAGCGGCCATGGCTCACGGGCCCAGCTGCTCCACGGCATGTGGGATCTTCCCGGACCGGGGCACGAACCCACGTCCCCTGCATCGGCAGGCGGACTCTCAACCGCTGCGCCACCAGGGAAGCCCGACTTTCAAGTTTTGAGACGTATTACTTTACATCATTGCTTCAGGGAGAGACATGACACACAAGTAAACACTATCCATTTAAATCAGTTAGCTGAGGTTGAAAAATCAATAAATTAGTAACTGGCTCCAAAACTCTGTTCTCCATATTCTTGTTCTTAATGCATTCAATTCTTTATTAGGACATCACAAAGTTTTGCATCCAAAAATTAGCATTGAAGTTTAGAACAGAAACATAAATGCAGCAAAACTATTGTCACTATGTTTAAGACAACATTTTCATTCTAAAGCATTTGCTAGTGAATACAGTGGACATTAGGTGAATTGACAGTAGCTAATTGGAGAAAAGAAATAATAATCATAATTTTCCCATTTAGTGCAGAGAGTTTGACCATTGATAAAAACCTTGACAAAACAAAGTTACAAGAGGTATACAGATAACCTGATTGTTTCCTGAGAGATGATGAATTATATATAAGGCAATACTTTTAACTGACAAATATTTCTGTAGAAAAGGCATTCTTGCAGAAAGAAAAAATAGAGATCAATAGCTATCATCCAATTTTCCCCTGATTTCTCTCTTTGATTTCATGGTGCATAAATTAAGAATGATTCTGAAATTTCAAAGAGATGTCGACTTAAGGGAAGAAATAGGAAGAAAAAGATAAATTTCTATTTTTAGGTCTCTTGAATTGTAAGACAGTCTTGCATCAAACGAAGTGATTATAAATAAGCAGAAAGATTGTTTATTCTAAATTTAAGATTGTTAATGCAGATACTTTTTACCTGGGCTGTGTTATTGAGCAGCACTATAGCAACTCTTTTTTAAAACAAATTTTTAATTTAAAAAATCAATAAATTATATGAGAAAACCAGATTGTCTTCTCACTGTTCTAATCATACGAAGAAAGTTTTAAGTCATCTTCTGAAGCACAGCCCTGTGTATGCAATTCTGCTTAAATATCTTCAATGGATCTATTTTGCCATTCATTTCAGTTCTGCATTCAAGATCCTTCTTGATATTCTCTGGGCCACCTTTGTCATGCACAGCATCACAATATATACTATGCACCAATTATACGAACTACTTGTCCTACAAAACCTTCATTCTTGGGCCTCAATATTCCTTCATGCTATTTCCTTTCCCCTGCAAGTCCACCTCAAATAAAGTGGACTGAAACATACATTTCACCCATCCTACTGAAAACATACATTTCTTCAAGGGCTAGATCAACTGCCCTTTCATCTAAGAAATATTTCTTAAACTCGCCTAGTTGGCCACCACCTTCCTCTCCTCCATGTTTCCACTATGCCTCCAATTTGTAACAGTACATTTTGTTTTGCATTAGAATTTCCATATAAATATCTATCTTCCCTATTGTATGTTTATGTGTTTTGGGGGGAAGATATCATCTTTTCTTAATTTCTAGAGTTTCTCTGCACCCACTCCCTCAATAACAACCGTCATGATACCCATACATAATAGACATTCAATAATGTCTGTTGAACTAAAAATTTATCTTAAAAAGGACATAGCTTTTAGAAAAAGATTTTCTAAAATTTAAAATTATCTCAGACGATCAGAAATGACTAAGTTAGGAACTTACATGAGAGTAATTTGGATTTCCTTAGAAAGTCATACATATTTTGATTGCTTTAACTTCTACCAAGGTTGCACGGCTGGTGAAGTCTGACACTGCCAGTAGACAGGTGAAAAGCTAGAATTTCTTAATATATGTTCACCTTTGGGATTGGTTAGAAACTGAAGAGAGGAACATGGAGATGGAATAATGTTTTGCATTAAGAAAGATTCTTTGTAGAAAACAGGACTGGGGGAAGGAAGTCACTTAGGGAAACATTCAATGAAATTTGAATACATATTATGAAAAATTGAGATGCTTCTCATATTCTAACAATCTAGCCAAATTTAACCTCTGGTTCTTCTAAAGTTTGCCCTTAAGGAAATGCTGATCATACTACAAGATATATCGATACAAGGTGACTGCATAAGAAAATAACCTTTGTCCATTGCTGGTGATTAAAAAAGGAAAAGAAAATAATGGTACTTTGGAAATCTAAGTGTTTTCATAATGCATTGTAACAGATCCAAAAAAGCTATTAGAGGTTATTATTTTGGCTGGATTACCAGAACCCATGGACATTTGAACCTTTGGCTTGACATGCTATTTTATTAAGGAACTTTTGATATGCATATGGAAACAGTGGCTTTTAACTATCCTGATGGGTCATTTAGGGTAGTTCAAATTGTCTGGATTTTTTTCATTAAGTATTCTTTCTGAGATTCACTTAATAAGTAGATCACATCAGGATACTCTAATGCACCGAGGTAGAGTATTAATTTAGGACAACTTGTATCTTAAATTAAGACTAACTAACCTGATTTTGTAAGAATTAGAAATTCCCATGCAAATGATACTGAATTCAAAGGGATAGATTTGATAAGAGTGGATTTATTTAACTGAATTCCTCTTCTGGCTGCGGAAGAGTTACTCCTTCTTCAATATCTCTCCCATGAATTCTTCCTTATTTTCATATTGTTTTCTCCTTTGGCTCCCACTCTTCCATTGTTCCCTGAATCACCTATGAGGCATCTCTTTCAATCAATATTCAATCTGCTATCATAATTTTAAAACAAATTGTCACCCTAATGCCGGATCTCTAGTTTCTTTACAACAACTGGATTCCCTGATGGCATCTTAAATTCAAGTCAAACTTCTTTACTCTTTCCTTCACTATTCAAACATATTTCTTGTAAACTGCCCATGAAAAATCATCTTCCATTCCTTCTACTATTTGTAGACCATGTTTCTGTACTAAAAAAGGCAAAATAGCTATTTTGAAATTCCCTCTAATATCGTTTGAAAAAATGCTTTCTATGTCAGGGTTTAAAATATGCTTTTCTTTTACTCTACTCTCTCCTTCCTGAATCTTTCAAAACCACTACTTTTCATGAAAGTTTATGATTATCTATTTTAATACCCAGATTACTCCTGAAAAAGACTTAGGGTTATATCACTTAGAATAAAAACAATATAAACAATGAAATGATTAGAAATAAATATCCCCACCTCCAGGCTAAAATTGTAACTCATCGTTTAGTTTTGTTTCAGAAAATTTGTTTTGTTATAAGAGGCAAACTAGTAATACATATACAAGATTTCTCACAAGTTCATGAGGTTTACAACCATGAACTTACTGATTATCATGTTTCTAAACCTGCCATGATTTATGCCTCTGAATCACTTTAACCTTGAGGAACATGGATTAATAAGCAAAGTTAATGCCTTCTGCCTTACTCTCAACTTAAAAAAAAGAAAAAAAAGAAAAGAAAGACTGGCTTCTGCTCCGCCCAGCACTACTATTTAATCAGCTGCCCTATCATTTCCCCAGTCATTCTGGTTTAGTATGTCATACTCTACATCCTCCATCGTAGGACCCGGATTCTTCCTAGATTCTTCCACCCTCTGGCACAGACATTGACCACTTACTCCAATTTATGACAAGCAACTTCTCTGTGCCAAGTTTACTTTGTCTCCAATTTGGATAGCACCAGACTAAACTTCCTAGAGCATAATATATATATTTTTTATTAATCACTTATGTTCTTATAAATGCCTACAGGATTAATTTCAAATGTCTCTGGCTGAAATTCAAGGTTTTCTTATCCCCCTAGGTCCTAACATTTCATCAAGTTTGAACTGATTTGGTTTTTCCTTAAACATTTTCTTTAATACTAGCATTGATAAGCTTTGACTTCTGGCCTTTAAATTTTATTTTCTAATTACTTCCTGAATTTTTTATCCTACTTGTCTTCAGTAGCAGTTCCTCCTCTTCCACCTGGCCAACCCCAACTTTTCCACTTCTCATTTTTCTCCCTGTTTTCTCTACAGAATGACAATTAATTACATGCTGTTCTGTTTTGGGCATATGGAGTGGCCCCTTTCATATCACACATGTGCATGTATTATATATCTGTATCAATTTCTATATATATATTTTGTTAGAATACAGAATCTCAGACCTACTAACCAGAGTCTGCATTTTAACGAAATCCCCAAGAGATTTATATGCACATTAAAGTTTGAGAAGTGCTGCTTTAGAGTTATACTTCTAAAAGCACACATATTTATACCTCACAAGTATTGAATATGATGTGTAAGACATATGATACATAATGCATTGTGTAATTTTTTACAGTTCCTTTCCTCCAAAGACTTAGGCAGTGATTGCTAAAGCTTGCTTATACAGGCTAGCAAAATCCAATTATTAAAATTTTAGTAAGTTTCTGAGATAGTTGTTAAATACAGCCATTTTTAAACATTAAATGATACAAACTCACAAACAAATCATATTGTGGACAAAAGTAACACACTAAAAACTCATCATTTCCCAATTATTTTACTCATTCTACTATTAATATCTTGAAGTGATTTAGGACTATTATGCCTGTATGGTATAATACTTTATAGTAATGTGTATTATCTCTTTGCAACTCTACATTGAGTGACCTCTGGTTGGTTGCTTGATATCAGTTATTACGATAATATTTATGCCATGGAAACCCACAAATGCTACAAATCAGGGCTTGGTTTATTGTTTTCATTGTATGGATTTAAGAAAGCGATGGAGAAAATGATAATAATGCAGATTAAACTTAAAAGTATGTCATACCCATCAACAGATGAATGGATAAAGAAGATGTGGTATATGTGTACACACATGCACACACACAATGGAATACTACTCAGCCATAAAAAAGGAATAAAACTTTGCCATTTGCAACAACATGGATGGACTTGGAGGGCATTATGCTGTGTGAAATAAGTCAGAGAGAGGAAGGCAAATACTGTATGATATCACTTATACGTGAAATGTAAAAAATACAACAAGCTAGTGCATACAACAAACATAGAAGCAGACTCACAGATATAGAGAACAAACTAATGGTTACCAGTGGAGGGGAGGGCAATATAGGGGTAGGGAAGTGGAAGGCACAAACTATTGGGTATAAGATAGGCTACAAGGATGTATTGTACAACACGGGGTATATAGCCAATATTTTGTAATAACTAAATGGAATGTAACCTTTAAATTTTATATAAAAAATTAAGAAACAAAACAAAACAGAAACAAAAAATGTTTTTAATTAAAAAAATGTTTAAAGTACACCATAAAATGTATACTTACATACATTTTCTTTTTCTAAAGAAGCCTGCTAAACATTTACCAGCACATGGTTGGCTAAAGACACTAGAAACAGAATGTTCCTACAATGAACACAAACCTGGCATATTTTTATGTAAAAACATTTTCAGACATCTATTGAGACTAAAGTAACCTATCCTATAGGTTTTCATCAATTCATTTAGGCTGTACTCAAATTTTCTCTGAATCTATGCTGATCTTCTCTAGAATCACCGAATTAAGAATTTTTCCATTAAACAGGTTCTAGCCCCACATATGTATTAGAAAATCACCTAACCTCTCCAGGTTCTTCTTTTCCTACCGAATTAAGAATTTTTCCATTAAACAGGTTCTAGCCCCACATATGTATTAGAAAATCACCTAACCTCTCCAGGTTCTTCTTTTCCTTTCACTGTAAAAGAGGAGTTTACATTCGATAAGGTACCATGTTCTCCAGGACAGTTAATGCCAGAGAACATTCTAAACATGTACTATATTAGAGACTGGGATAAGTGTATTTTTCAGTTTCTCATTGGGAAATCAGTTCAGTATTGTGAAAGATATATCCAAAAAGCTGGACTAAGAGATTCGAATTATAAATGAAATATTGATTTACTCTCCGGCGCTATCTACTCAATGACAAAATAGCTGAATGAAACCTGAAAAGGTGCATTTTTAAGATATGTAACTTACCTAGTCAAATGGCGCCTCTCACATCTGAATGTCTAACTAAATGATTTCCTAGTCTGGATTTCCGGGAGTAACATAAACACAGAAAAATGCCAAAACATCATTCTTGCTTTTCAGATTCAGAATTGTTTTTGTCCTACCACCTTTGGAATCTATACTCATAATGTATAAATCAAGTGAAAATTAGTTTTAGTTATTTCCTTCCGTTTTGTTTATGTTTTCAACATCAGCATTATCCTTAACACAACAAAGAGAACCTTAAGTGTCATGGGAACGGAGAGAAATGGTGTCATTTGAGAAAAGAGAATGAAGTTAATTAGTGCACTATACTGAGTGGCTTAGTTTGATTTAGTTTAGCAACAGTCTAGACCTTGGCCAATACAAAAACTTGAAAACCTGTCCATTTGTGTAAGCTTATATTCTTCACAGTGACATATTCCGAAATGCACATAGTGAATACATTGGTTCAGTTCATTGACAACTTCTTTTTCTTTTGCTATGTTTTTCTATACTTTCAAAAATTTCTACCATAAGCATGTATAAATTCAAATAACAGTCAAGAGCAACCAAGAGAGGGTCTGTACAGTGAGTGGACCTGTATGAATCTCAGAGATGTGACATCAAATCGGGCTGATTTTGAACAGTTTTCCTCTTCTTGGAAGACAGTATTATTCTTTGGAGTCAGGTTCTCAAGATTCAAATCCTGGCTCTGCTTCTTCCTAGATATGTTACTTTACGCAAATGACTTCACCTCCTTAATCCTTAGTAATCCATCTATGAAACAATGTATTAATATCTCTTTTAAAGGGTGGTAGGGAGATTAAATGAGGTAATACACACCCAGCAGGAAATATAATAAACACTCGTTAAATGGTATTTCTTGTCGTTATTTTTGACCTCTTGGTTAAGTTCTGTATGTTAAAATATTAGCAGCTAAGTGGAGTTGGTGTTGCTATGCTGCATTTTAATGGGTTCCATGAAAGCATTTTCACTGTCACACAGACAGAGTTGAGTCTGGCTTTAAAGGCAAACAGAGCCGGTTCAGTCCTGGTTTTGCCATTCACCTTGCATGATTGTAAGCAACTAGCCCTCTCAGCTTGTTTTCTCCTGTGTCAGATGAGGCAACATGTTTCACAGGGGCTGCATGAAGACTAAATAAGATAATGCCTAAATAGCTCCTCCCTCCAAAACCTGGAACCTGGTGAAAACTGGCTACATGTATTCACCAAAATCAACTGCAGACATGCAGATGTTTCCATGGGGTGGCTGCCAGGATATTTCTATACATCTCGTTTAGAGATCCATTCCAAATTTGAATAAACTAAGTTAATAAAAAATATGTCTAAATACTACTGTGCCTCAATATTTTCCTGTATGTACAGGGTGAAAAAACTATTTGAAGGAAAACTTTGCTTTAAAAAAGTCTCAGGACTTCCCTGGTGGTGCAGTGGCTAAGAATCTGCCTGCCAATTCAGGGGACATGGGTTTGAGCCCTGGTCCGGGAAGATCCCACATGCCGCGGAGCAACTACTGAGCCCATGTGCCATAACTACTGAGCCCATGTGCCACAACTACTGGAGCCCACACGCCTAGAGCCCATGTTCCATGACAAGAGAAGCCACGGCAATGAGAAGCCCGTGCACCACAGCTAAGAGTAGCCCCCGCTCTCAGCAACTAGAGAAAGCCCATGAGCAGAAATGAAGACCCAATGCAGACAAAAATAAATAAATAAAATTAATAAATTTATTTTTAAAAAGTTTCAGATATATTTTTCTTTATCACCACAGCAGTATCCAAGGATCAAGGTCACAGAGGCTTTTTTTAAGCAGCCCCCAAATTAAAATTCATCCAAACACCTTTGCTTCCCACACATTCATTCACACACGTTGTTATACACACCTTCAGGACATGAATAGCTATTCAGGCTTGGTTTTAAACTGACTATTGCATCCTTGTTAGGGGACAACCATGTTTATAGCATATTCAGTAATACAGACGTGGTTTCTGGCAGACATTTCTTGTAGAATGACTGGAGTCTGTTTAATTTCCATGAACAACGGAGGTTTGTTGAAATTCCTCTACACTGAATTGAAGGTTGATCCTCCATACTGCTTTAACATATGCATGCATGCAAAATAATAAGATTCAGCAACATTTTTGGCATTGCCATATAAAAAAATCATGCTTCATGTAAGATTCATGTAAGATAATACACATGTGTGTATATACATATATACAGATATATGTAAAATCTTACTTGAGGTATATTTTTACATTCCTTAGAGGCTAAGGCTACCATATGCCCTAAGCTTTTGCTTTTGTTTTTCACCACAGTCCTAGTAAGGAGTTGGCTATTAATATTTTAGAAAGCAAGCGAAACAGAACACAAAATGCCCTGTATTCTGTGGGAAAGGAGAATTTCTCAGCAGGCTCCCCTCCCACCCGAGAAGTTTTTATTCCGATTGCTTTTTTACCCACCAGAAATGCTGAGTGCACTTTTCCTCAAGCATGTCACAAATTTTAGCAAGATTCAACAGAAACTCGAAAGAGCCTGTACCGTACATGCCAGACTTGACTTCTGTCCTGAAACTTGGGGTTTCAATTCATGCTGAAGAATAGGTCAAAGTGAAACCTAATGGGATTTTACTTTTATTTCTAGTAACTAGGAGAATGGATGTTCATGTGTTTGCATAGAATATAAAAATAAAGAGACGTGGAGACAATAGGGAAGGGCAGGCTTTTTCTATAGTAATATTTCAAGAGAAGAGTCTTACCATCTCTATTACTTCAGGAACAGAAAACGTAGGTCACAAAAAACATTTAGGAAAACATACCAATTTTTAAAACTGTGTGTGGGATCCAAAAGGGATGTGCACAATGCAATTGTTTACCGTTTGTATAGTGCCTAACAGATAAGAAAGCTACAGTGTATTTTATTGTGAAATCTTCAGAATAACCTATTAGCAGTTAATTAGCAATTTTTTTCCTTATTTTGTTCGACTGAAATCAAAGTTTTTGAAGTACCATCTGCCCAGCTGACAGAGAAATTCTAAATGTCTAAGGTAGAATTCAAATATATATTCAAACTGTGGAATTTACAGGTTACATGAAATCGTTCATTATCACAGTTAGCCGGAACCTCCTCTTATTTTCCTTTTTGTCTTCTTCATGTCCTCCGTGGCTTACTCTTCTCTCTTTCGTTAGGATGGTGGATGTTGTCTAGGAATTGCTAGAATGACTGGATTATTTGAGTCCATGGGTTTGTATATTGCTGTTAGATTGATTTCCTGAAACGTCCCATTGTCGTATTTCTTTTCCTCAATGATATTTTACCGCGTGTCTAAATTTTTCTGTTTGTCAATCACATCCTTAATCCGAACGCCAATAGTTTCCAGAATATATTGCCCACTTAAATTGAACCTGTGGTTCCAGTGATCTTACTTATTTCCTTGTTTCTGTTCTGTTTCTTTGTTTATCCTTCCTTTTTCACTGACCTGTCTTTGTTTCCTATATAAATTTCCTGGGGCTGCCCTAACAAAACAGCACAAATTAGGTGGCTTAAAATAACAGAAATTCTCTCACAGTTTTCGAGGGCAAAAGTCTGAAATTGAGGTGATGGCAGGGCCATGCTCTCTCTGAAGTTTCTAGAGGAGAATCTGTTCCATGCCTGTCTCTTAGCTCCTGGTGTTATAACCAATCCTTAGCATACCTGGTTTGTAGACACATCAATCCAAACTCTGCCTCTGCCTTCACATTTCTCTCTGGGTCTGGGTCTGGGTCTGGGTCTGGGTCTGGGTCTAGGTCTCATCTCCTCTTCTTATAAGGACATCATTCCTATTGGATTAGGATCCTAATTCAGGATGATCTCATCTTAACTTGACTACGTCTGCAAAGATCATACTTGTAAATAAGGTCACATTCACAGGTATCTGGGGGCTAGGACTTGAACCTATCTTTTGGAGGGACACAATTCAGCTCCACAAAATACCCATCTCTCAGTGCTCAACATATGACCCAACTCCATCAAGAAGGCTCTTCTCATTTCTTCAGCTCATAGTTTTCTGAATTTTCATCGACTGAATGATTCACTGGGGGCATTGACTTGACTGTTTGTTCATCCCTGTTCTCCGGGAGCCTGGAGTAGTGGCTGGTACACAGTAAGAACTCAATAAGTATTTATTGAATGAATGAATATATTCAACAAGTGAATGAATTTATGCCATATAATTCAGTTATTTTTATGTACAATGGCTTAGTGTTATTTGCTTTATTTAAATTAATGTCTCCTCTAAAAGAACGTGAAAGACACGATTTTATCCGTTTTGTGTTCCAGACTCAGAGTCCAGCATGGGGTTCCCACAGGGATGATAATCTGAAAAATGCTTTGCTAATTGATTGGTCTAGAAAAATCGGATTGAAAGGCACTGAGACATCAATAGTCTGTTTAGAGGCATTAAAAAAAAGTGGAAGGCTATTTCAGGCAGGAAAAGGCCTACTGACATGAAAGCAAAGCCAAATAGATTGGTGATAATGTTTTGCTTAGACCAAACACAAATTCTATCAATATTATAAAAGATTCCAGATATCTAGCTGATTAGAATTCTTTAGATACCATCTGGACATACCTTGCAGACTTAAAGTTCTGATTTTTTGGTGATATGTTTCTCTCTCCATTTGTATGTTTTATTAGAAAAAAAGGTATATAATATACCCCCAGTTTACTTCTAACTAGTATTTTAAACTGGAAAATGATAAGAACAACTCCTGCGGCCTCAACCGTTAACTTTTCATAACTCCTCATCAGTTTCACAATGGGGAATAGAACCAGCCTCACACCTGGGGTCTTCTTTATTTTTATTTTTTCGGTACGCGGGCCTCTCACTGCTGTGGCCTCTCCCATTGCGGAGCACAGGCTCCGGACGCGCAGGCTCAGCGGCCATGGCTCACGGGCCCAGCCGCTCCGCAGCATGTAGGATCTTCCCGGACCGGGGCACAAACCTGTGTCCCCTGCATCGGCAGGCAGACTCTCAACCACTGCGCCACCAGGGAAGCCCACACCTGGGGTCTTAAATATGACAAAGAATACTTGGAATAAGAGAATTAAATAATTTCCATCATTCTATTAGTGTTTTTACTTAAGTAGTCCCTTTATCCCCAAAGTAAGCCCAAATGCTCATTTTCTTAACCCTATGATTAAATATCTGCAAAATTTAACAGGCATCCATGCCACCCACAGAAAATAAAGAAAATACAGGAAACTGTACAAATTCCCGTAAATCACAGATGGGGAAAGGAAAACAGGGCTTGTCAAGAAGGCATAAATCTTCTGCAAGTGTTTGAAGTGAAAATGTTTTGGGGAAATGGTGCTTCCAGGAAATACTGTGTGTTATTTTTTTCAGTTCAGTATGGTATGATAGCACACAAAAGTGTCTGCTTAAGGCCACCAGCCCCATATTTGCAATGTAAATGAACAAGCAACATGGTGCCTTCAATTGCAGGTGAGCCTTAATAAGCCTGCTGATTGCTTCCTAAGAGCGCAGGTATTTGGTTCTTAAGGAATCACTGAATGGCTTGGAAACTGAGCGTTTCACAAAAACCCTCACAATGGGCAGAAGTGATTGAGTGAGGCGGGAAAGAGGAGGTATAGTGATAGTGGTTGAGAAACGAGTTCAGATTCTTGTCCACTGAAATGCATTCATGGGATGTCAGACATGTTTTTCAACAAAGCTCTCAAGGACACAGAGAGTAGTTTTAGAACGTATGTTGGTCTAGGAAACACCCAACAGTATAAATTCCTTCACGAATCTGATCCAGAGGTATCACTCTGGCAAAAACATAGAGGCCTAGAGGTTGAAAGAATATACAAATGGGCCCACCTGTGCCAGGGCCAGGTTCCCGCACAGGTAGAAACCCATTTTTAGAAAACCATCCCATGGTTCGGTCACACAGACTCCTTTTCTTCCAGTGGCGAAGAAAATCCACTCCCCACTGCTCATTCCTTTGCTCTTGATTTTACAGGGAACCGAAGGAAATTCGCTATTCCCCTTGGAACAGCTCTTTTATGTACTTAAAATGGTATTTAATTGCCTTCTGCATATTGGATTCCTAAATTTGTACCCTATCTAAGGGTGAGCTGGAAATACAACTTTTGTCAGTAATCAGATTAAAAGTCTTTAAATAACTCATCCCATGCTGAATTTGCTGCACAAATGCTACCCCAAAATGATCTGAGCATTTCAGAGAGCAAGCAGGAAAAAGGGAAGAAAACATGCATTGCAGATGCAAATCAGACTGTCTGGCTTCTCATACCTGCTCAACCAATGATCATCTCTTTCCCTTTGCAAAATAAGGGCCCATCTGTGTCTCATGGCGCATGCTCTTACCATTCCCCCAAACCACCCATAGGGTGGAAAAATGCTAAAAGTCTAAAATTGATCACTGTCTCATAATTTGTACATTTATAAGAATTTAAAAATTTCACATTCATAAAATGTTGGCTTCTCCTTAGTCCAGAAGATGTGGCAACAATGGATCACATGGTCCTGATGCAGAAATAGGATGGAGCTGAGTTTGGTGAGACCCCTGCAGGGTGTATGAGCCCAAAGTTGGCTGCCGACAGCAGCCCTCGCTCCTGGGTTAGAATTGGAATACTTCTGTTAGGGGAACCACTGACCTAAACCACCCACCCTGGCATGATAGTAACCACTTGCATGAGTTATGCAAGTGGAGGTCCTGGTAAGGAATGCAGAACTAACAGGCCACTACCAACTGGAAGAATTCAGGAAAGGTCAAAAGGAGAGGGGAGATGCCAGTCCATATGTCCTACCAACCTCCCAGAATCCTTCTCACTGGAATCCATCTTGGCTGAGTGATGCGTACGCCACCAGGAAGGACCCTGAGTCAAAGCGATTGGCCAGAGACAACCCGGAAACTAACCCCACCACCATAAAACCCGAGACTGCGAGCCACACGGCAGAGCAGTTCTCCTGGGTTCCCTCACCCTCCTGCTCTCCACCCAGGGGTCGCTTCCCAATGAAGTCTCTTGCTTTGTCAACACGTGTGTCTTCAATGACAATTCATTTCAGAGTGTTAGACAAGAGTCCACTCTAGGGCCCTCGAAGGGGTCCCCCTTCCTGCAACGCTTCCATCACTCATGCTACTTTCCTGACCCCTCAAAATTTTTGATATTATGTTGTTTCTAATGCAACAAACGTGTACTTACTTCCGTGCACCTTCTCCAACAGGCCTTGTCACTCTGCTTTTCCCCAAGGCTTCATGATATAAGGTCATGAAGGTCCAGCTGCAATGCAGTCCTGAAGGTTCCTTGACTGACCCCCACAGGGAGTTCTGGAGCTCCAACGGCTGTCAGAATTGTCCTAAGTTTGGCTCTTAGACCCCTGGCTCTCACAGTTGCTGGATGCGGACTGCCCTCTGCTGACCCTACTCCCCTTAGCTGGGAAGACAGGGATTTCCTTGACAAGTCTGTGTCCATCACGTCCAAGAAGTCAGTTTGCTCCCTCCTCATCCCTCAGCCCCTCCCATCTGATATACCATTTAAGGAGTCACTGACAGGTCTTTGCTGCACACTAGCTGTATTAAGACAACCGCTGGGAGGACTCAAGCTTCTTTAGCTTGGAAGAGACACCGGGTTGGCCTATCTAGCTGCCCCTCCACATAAGCAGAGTCCTCCAGGATTGCTGAAGTGCACACACTTATAATCCAGAGCCAGATAAACCGCTGTGCTTACCCTGCTTCTGTCTGCCACTCTATCACCTGAGCGCTCTGAGTCTCCTGGAAAGGACGTGGAGAGGGGTTTTTTTGGACAGGTGTAAAGGAAAGGGCAAGGTGATGTGACAGAAAATGATTACAAATGATTTGTCTGAAAACAATTTGTCCAAATGGCACAACTGGACATTGGTTTAATTACTTGCTGGGAACTTTAGAGTACACTGGGGGCAGGTTCCTCTGCCCTGAAGTGTTCACCATCACAAATAAAGCTAAATAACACATTTTTAAAAAGTAGGTAGAATTTTGAACAATGGACAAAATTATTCACAAATGACATGCTAATCAAAATTTACAAAATTTTTTTTAAAAAAAGCATGCTTGATTGACGGATGACCTATTCATTTTGACAAAATTATTTCTGCAGATTTGTCTGTCACAATAATCTGCTGAAAATCAGCGCAAATGCCAGAGATGGAACTGGGCCTGTCTTTATCCCACACTCCATCCCACACCCCAGCACTGACAGCAGGCTTTGGCCCTTGATGGTAGCTAAATTCCAGTCGAGGGTTGGTGAGGTGCAGGTTTAAGCCAGCTCTTAACAATGCTTATTTGGAATTTATGGAGCTGAAATGTACTATATGTATACCTTATACAGCCAGGGCTGAGAGGCAACTGACAGACGTGAAGGAGGCATCCCTCTCTAGATCACCAGTCTCCATCTATTCATTTCTAACCCGGCCTGCTTCATTATGTAAGTTACACATCTGGTCCCAGTCAGCTACGTGAGTTTGAATCTCCTGCTATGAACCATTATTAAATAGGAACCAAGTGATCACAGCCACTTAAAAATATATCAACCACTAAGACTGCCTGGATTAAACCATCTAAATCAACATCTTAAAATCCTCTTGGTGTATACAATCGCAAGCCAATGGAGCCTGAAGTAGGTCTTTTTATTTTTTTAATGCACCCACTGAAGCTACTCGAAGCGGCTCTAAACGGTATTCTGATATGACTAGAACTCAGAATTACTAAAAAGACTTCTGTTGTCTTTCATTCTGATTCAGGTCATCTGCGTTTACAAAGTCAGAGATTTCAGTATGGTTTAGGGGGAATCACATTTCTTCTGAGCTGGCTGGGAAAAAAAGATGATCTAATAAGATCAAGAAAATGAATAGCAGATGTGTTTCTCCTCTGACCCATATATAACATCATCCAAGTTATAAAGCCATTCATTGGGATGGAAGAATTAGAAACTGGAGTCTTCTAGTCTGGGTGGGTGCACTGGTCAGGAAAATGGGTAAAACTTATCAAGATACGAAGGAAGGGTGAAGTCAGATCCCAGTGGAATGATGATGGGAGTTATAAAGAGGCCAGGGAAAGATCACATGGCAAGAGAGTGAAAAATAAAAAGAAAGGAGAGAAATGTACCCTTCATTTCATTATTTACATTCAATTTTTAGTAATTGTTATGGCTTAAACCTTCAGACTTTTTTTTTTTTAAGTTTGGTAATAACCACTGCCTTGTGCATTTATTTGAAAATCTCTATAGAAATATATGTAGAATAGCAAATCTAGTTAACTAAACCTGCATATTAATAAATAAACCTGTGCAAATATACAGCATATATATATACATCATATGCATTTATATGTTCAAGTTATTTAATTAGATATTATATTTTTTACATGACTTACATGGAAACTTTAGTGGGAGAATCACTTTTCAATTAGGATCAAGCATTCTGGAGATTTACATTTCTAACTAATTAGTGTTGATGTTTAGACACCCACATTAATTATACTGCAATCTGTGGCAGAAGAAGATACATGTTTCGACTCAAATAAATAATACAACAAAGGTACATAAATTATTGTCTTTCCTCAGTTAACAGTAACACTAAGCTTAAAAAATGTTTTGTCTGAAATAATTGTTATTATCATCATCAATGAACTTTCCTCAATCCATTTAGAGTAATGGAGTTTTAGAAGCATCCTTGGATTCTCTTGCTGCCCTGTGATGGTCCCTAAATTAAACACGGTAGAAGTTATGAAAACAAAAGCAGGACAGAGACATCCAGGGTCCAGTGATGAAAGGTGAAGGTGCAAGATGCAAGGACTTCCATCTCCATAAGCACAGAAAGACTAATTTAATCTTTCAAATTCACTCTGCCGTCCACTCCCCAAAGTCTATTCCAGGAACAGATTTTTCTCTATTAGTTTCTATTCTTACCATATCTGGAATTCATTCTTTCCTCTATAAAATGTTTCTCGTGTTCAGTAAAGTGTTCAAATGCCACTTTGCAAGGATGGATTGACCAACAAGAAAAGATGGATGGAGGATTGTGTACAAGAGTCTGGGCAGCAATTTCAGAGCTGCACACTTACGGGAAAAAGTGTAATATGTTCTCAAGTCCCTGGAAGGGTTTGACACAGACTTCTCAGGGACAGAGTCTAAAATAACCCAGCGAGATTCCTTACATAGAAAAAAAAAAATGGATAAGGTGCATCTGGCATTTATTTAGGGTGAGTCATCATTCAGCTTTAAGAAATGTTTGGGAAAAAAAACAAGAAGAAGAAATGTTTGCGTGGGGAAAATAATTTTGGTGGAGTAAATGAGCAATGCCCACCATGCCTGTGTGCAAATGATCATCGATGTTCTCTTTTAAAAGAAATATTGTCCACTTAATGGATAAGTTTATTACTCTTTCAGTCACCAAAACAGGTTATAATCACTTATTCTGGGCACAATGAATCCACTCCACAGGAGCAAAATACCCATCCTCTGTTTTCTAAATGCCAGTTTTAAATTCCAAGGTGAAGGTCTAGCATAGGAGGATATCTTCTCCTCTGGCCATCTTACTCTCTAGAGAAAATAAGGAAGAGCTGACATGAGCTTGCCCAGATTATTCCCTCCAAATGGATCAATCAGAGAGCAATTCCTCATCTCCTGTGTTCAGAGAGAGCCTAGAAATATTACATTGATAGATCTCCCTCCATGCGGAAAGAAATATGATGGCTAGAGAAGAATTATGACCTATCTCCTAACACAGAACTGTAAATACATAACCAAATGTGGCTTTATTATATAACTTAAGAAGCTTTCTAATGAAATAAAATCCGAAAATAAAAAAATCAGAAAAATTGGTAGAGTTTTAGTTAAAACTTTTGAGAATTTTTAGCCAAAGTCAATCATCAGTGAAAATAATCTACCACTAGGAATGCTAGTAGAAACTGTCACTTCAAATATATTAAATTGACTAATAAGACATTATTATCTTATTAATTACAGATTGTCTGTAAGAGAGGTTGGTATTTCCTTGGAATCTCTTCTTTAGAGTGAATCAGAGCTCAGAATCCTTTTTCCCCAGCACAAAGCTGCATTACTTTGGCACATAGAAAAATCTAAGCCTTATATTCTATTAAAGTAAAAAAATTTAGGACAATTTTCTTTTCTAAACAAAAGGATTAAAGCTATACAAACATTAATTTGATCAAAAACTTACAATCACATCTTACTTATAGACTGATTTGTATTTTGAAATCTTAAACAAAGCTAAAGAGAATGCCTTAATCTAGGTGCATTTCCTTAAATGATCTGTTAAGTGATTCTCCTTTGTACTCTACATATTGTTTATTTTTTCCTAAGTATTAGTGGAAATTATTTCACTTGTGACACTTAATCAGGTAACTGAAGTAAAAAGGAGAGAGAACTAAAGCCCAAAACGTTAGTTGCCAAAGGAAAAAAAAAAATCTTCGAAATGATTCTGTGTCATTTCTGCCCGATCAAACACTTTTGTTCTAGAAAACATCATATATTAGCACGTTGCCACTACTGACTCATGGGCATTAAGAAAGTTTTCCTCTCAGGATGTTGAACACAGAAAAGCAAATGTTTCATTAGGCACCATCTTTTTCTTACCTGCCTGCCACAAGACCTTTGGTCTTGATTAACATAGTAATGAATTACATTTATCTCTGTGTAGTCACAAATACACTCTTGGGGCCAACAAAATGGCATATGGCATAATTGAGTCATCTGTTCAATCATAATTATTATTAGCTAAACACATTCAGCCTGGTGGAAGTTCACAAGAGCCCATCTTGTTCTTCGGATTCATGGGTTAAAATGTTGCTCTGGTCCTTGTTTTAGGTTTAAGTACGTTCAGTTTTCTCCTATTTTACTTATAGTATTTATATAAGGGGTTTCTGTAATACAGCGTTAGAGGTTTTTGTTTTGTTTTGTTTTGTTTTTGCAGTACGCGGGCCTCTCAATGTTGTGGCCTCTCCCGTTGCGGAGCACAGGCTCCGGACGTGCAGGCTCAGCGGCCATGGCTCACGGGCCCAGCCGCTCCGCGGCACGTGTGATCTTCCCGGACCGGGGCACGAACCCGCGTCCCCTACATCGGCAGGCGGACTCTCAACCACTGCGCCACCAGGGAAGCCCAGCGTTAGAGTTTTTGTTCCTTTGTTTGATTCACAAAGGTAACCACAATAGGAATTAAAGTGGGTTTAGTTCAAAGTGATATTTTTTCTTTTATCAATAAAGGACTGCGTTATGAAAGGACTGATGGACTCTTCTATACTTTACCAACAAACGTTAGTGTGCCTTCTAGCAATAAACCTGGGAGCCTGTTAAAGAATGTTAACAATTGGCATTAAATCTATAGAATAAAATACAGTCTGGCATTAATTTCAGAGCTGAATAGAGACCAACATAAGGCATAAGAGTTTAAGAAAAGCAAAGGATGTGCACTGCATTCACTCTGGAACAGTGTTGTACCAGTGCCTGGCACAGAACAGAGTCTTGATAAATACCTACTGAATCAATGGAGGAAGAAGGAGAGAATGGAAGGCAAAGGCAAAGACAGAAATCAAAGCCAAAATCATATTCTCAGTCTCAGAGTAGAAGATGCCAGGATGCAAGTCAGACTTGCATCAGATGTTGGGCTATGAATCGAAGCCAGTATGAGGAACTGTAAGTGACAAATGGTTCATCAGGAAATGTGGTCTCATGAAGAAAGTCTGGGCCATAGTGTCTCAGATTCATTGAGTCATATCTGGTTGGCCTAGATTTTTTTTTTTTTTTTTTTGAGGAGCAGAGTAAGCCCATTGGTAATTAAACAGCAACTCTTCCGCAAATGCAATGTGTGGCAAAGGCTCTCATTTGAGAACTCCTCCCACAAAGTAATGAAAGTGATTGTTTTTCGTGTGTTTGGATTCTAGGAGGCCAACCTGTCTGGTAAATATGTTAATTCTCATATGGACCAGTGCTTCTGGAAATCCCAGGACTACTCATATGATTCCTGATTAAGAGTGTGGACCCATCATAAGACTTTTTAAAAATTATTTTCTAAAGATAGGTCTATGCATCCCTTAATCAAATGGAAATTTTAAGAATTTATTGATAATCTTTAATAAGTTCAGTGAAAGCTGAGCCTCTAACCAAAATGAAGAGAAGGAAAGTTTCCCTCAGTCTCCTTAGGGTCCCTGACTGTGTCTGAAAATTAAACTAACAAAGACAGACCAACAATAAAAATGTATATAAATTCATTTAATATAAGTTTCATATGACATGGGTGCCCTTGTAAGAAAATGACCTAAAGAAATGGCAAAACCTACTTGCTTTCATATTAGGTTGAAAAAAGAGAGACAATTGTGAAAAAGTGACTAAACTATGTGTTTGTGGGGGGGACTAAGAGAAGATGAGAATTATTTTAACAAGGTCTGTTTGTACAGAATTCTTTTAGTTTCAGCTTCTTGTCCTTAAAGATAAGAATGTCCCTTTATTTACCTCCCAGTCCAGGAGGGCACCTTGCACATAGGGGTTGTATCTCCTGTTTCTAGAAAGGAAAAGGAAGGTCAGAGGCCCTCCTTCCACCTGCTGTTTCTCAAGTGTCTTTAACTCAAAATAACCATGTGCCAAAGTGGCATATTTTGAGATGACATTCTCTGAGTTCCTTCAAAAGCAGTAAGTTGCTCAAACGTTTACACCAAGTAATCCTAAGAGTTGAGAAGTGTGAAATTGCCGTCCTAGAGAAGGGAAAACCTGGGAGGAGACCCTACAACCGACATTTCCTTGATTTCCCCTTAAAATCTATGGTCCCATTTCATCTTCTTCATAACATATCCACTTGAAAATATAAAAATAATAAAATGCTTTGGGAAGATATACCATGTTTCTTCTCACTTTACATACCCTCGCCACACGTGCATAAAATGAAGGACATTCATACCTCAGTTTCAGAGAAGGCCATTGGCCATTTCCTATCTGGCCCATTGCTGATAAAATTTATGGCAAATTATGAGGAAAATGTAACTGGACTATGTTTTGAAGGGGATACGCCAGTCATTATTTCTCGGGCTTTGGGGCGTTAAGTGGTGTCTTGCACAGAGAATGTATAGCTGAGACTGTGGATACGGATAGAGATCAGAGGCTCATGTTTTGGATGTGTGCTGCATGGCTAAGTGTTAAAATGATTATTCAGCCAAAGATGAGCAGATTAGTTTGCTATTGCTGCTTTAAATGACCATAAATGTAGTGCCTAAAATAACCCAGATTCATTTACTTATACTTCTGGAGTTCAGAAGTCCGAAATAGGTCTCACGGGTTGATATCAAGGCGTCTGCAGGTCTTTTTAGAGGCTCTAGGGGAGAATCTGTTTTCTTCCTTTTTCCAGCTTCTAGAGGCTGCCCATAGTCCTTGGCTCACGGCCCCTTCTTCCATCTCCAAACCCGGCCATGGGTGGTGGAAACCTCTCTCAAATCCTATCACTCTGCCTCTTCTGCCTCCCTGTTCTCCATTTAAGGACCCCTGTGATTACATTCTTCTCACCCAGATAATGCAGAATAAGCTCCTTATTTTACAGACAGTCAATTCCACTTTGCTATATAACATATGCATAGGTCCCAGGGTTTAGGACACAGCCATCTCTGGGGAGCCATTATTCTGCTGACCATGCTATAAAGTTCAAGCCAATATCACCATCGAAACTGAACACCTGGGATACGAGAACAAATATGTAATTTTATCAAAAAACGTATTATTGAGATTTATTGTAAAAAATCTATTCATCAAATTTTGAAACTCTTACATTGTAACACAAAACCACTAATTTATTTGTTTGAAAAAATAATAGACTGGCACTTTGGAACGTATCCTATGTGATTGTAAAGAAATGACATAACTGAAATTTTAAAACAAATAAAAGTTATATTGGCTGTAATGTTAAAAGAATTCTCTTAGAATTATCTCATTCTGTTTTTCTTCTATGTATTCATATTTATTTTTTTAAGGATTAATTGTCCCCAAACAGGATTTAATATTCTTCAAGATAGGCATCACCTGGAAGCTTGCCAGAAATAACAGAATATTAGGGCCCAACAAATGAATCAGAATCTGAATTTTCATAAGATTTCCAGCTGATCTGTGAGCAGATTAAAGCATGAGAAACACTGATATAGCAGAGCCTCTTACTTAATGTAAACATTTATATTAGCTATCAATGTTTCCCTATTTATTTAACTGTTTAAAAGGCCTTTCAAAAAAGGCCTTCGTTAATGTTTCATGCATAAAATTAACAGCTTTCGCAATCATAGTTTTATTTGTACAATAATAAATAAACATTGACACCCCATCATTGATAGAATTTTCATTCTGTAAAGAAAGAAAAAAAAAAAGAAAGAAAAAGACTTATGCTCTGAGTTACATCTAGAATGCTCACCTATGTTTGAAAGTGAATATTTAGAGGTAATTATACAGGAGAGCTGAATGACATGCCTTGTTCTATTTCTGAGCTGGGTGTGCCGACTGGATTTGAAAGAATCCTAAAAAATCTTACAGTGGTTGATTACACACAAACGTAGGAATTCTAGGAATTACATTGAAACAGGCATCTTGCTGTTCTGCCTTTCAAAAGCCAAGGATAAAGCCAAAGCTAGAGTAGTCTTAAGGTAATGCTGAGGCTGAAACTGAATTTTCTGTGTGTGTGTGTGTGTGTCTGTTAGCAGATTTTATTATCTTTGAACACTAACTTGGAAAGGAAGCAAATCAAAATAAACAACAGCAAAAGACTAATCAACCCAACACCTCCAGGCATTCTTGGGCTGCTTATTAGCTTTGAGTAAAACAAACTCAATGGAAAACTTGAAAGTTGTCTTTATGTACTTGGGAGACTATCAACTGAAAGAGGAATGAGAAATATACAGCGAAGTCCTAAGGGGTAAAACGAAGACCAACACGAAGAAGTTACAGGGAGAATGATTTTATCCCTCATAAGAAATAATTTTCCAATCATTCAAGAGAGCAGTTTAAAGATAAAAGGGGCTGTGGCTTGGGAGCTAATGAATTCTCTTCTGCCTTGAAAGTGTTTAGCTTTAGGCAGCATGACTATTTGACCCCTGCAGAGGGGATTCAAGTTTCACTTGGATGATTAATCATGGTGGATAACATTTACTGAGCCCTTTCTAAGAGGCTGGCACTGTGCTGATGCAACTTAACAACTCTAAGTCCTGCACTCCCAACTCTGTAAAATGGGCGCTACTCTTTTCTCCCTTTTAAACAAAAGCTCGGAGAAGTTAAGTCGTGCAAGTAGTGAGTGACTAAGACAGAATTTGAATCCAAGTCCCGCAGACTATGGAGCTAGAAGACACTTCAAATGAAGCAAGATAGGTTTGGACCCTCATCATCCCCTCAATGGGAAACAATGCTGCCTTGGGCAGAAGACCTAAATAGGCATTTCTCCAAAGAAGATATGCAGACTGCCAACAAACACATGAACGGGTGCTCAACATCACTAATCATTAGAGAAATGCAAATCAAAACTACAATGAGATATCATCTCACACTGGTCAGAATGGCCATCATCAAAAAATTTACTAACAATAAATGTTGGAGAGGGTGTGGAGAAAAGGGAACCCTCTTGAACTGTTGGTGGGAATGTAAATTGATACAGCCACTGTGGAGAACAGTATGGAGGTTCCTTAAAAAACTAAAAATAGAACTACCATATGACCCAGCAATCCCACTACTGGGCATATACCCTGAGAAAACCATAATTCAAAGAGAGTCATGTACCACAATGTTCACTGCAGCTTTATTCACAATAGCCCAGACATGGAAGCAACCTAAGTGTCCATCGACAGATGAATGGCTAAAGAAGACGTGGCACATACATACAATGGAATATTACTCAGCCATAAAAAGAAATGAAATTGAGCTATTTGTAGTGAGGTGGATGGACCTAGAGTCTGTCATACAGAGTGAAGTAAGTCAGAAAGAGAAAAACAAATACCGTATGCTAACACATATATATGGAATCTAAAAAAAGATGGTTCTGAAGAACCTAGGGGTAGGACAGGAATAAAGACGCAAAGTAGAGAATGGACTTGAGGACATGGGGAGGGGGAAGGGTAAGCTGGGATGAAGTGAGAGAGTGGCATGGACATATATACACTACCAGGTGTAAAACAGATAGCTAGTGGGAAGCAGCCACATAGCACAGGGAGATCAGCTCAGTGCTTTGTGACCAGCTAGAGGGGTGGGATAGGGAGGGTGGGAGGGAGATGCAAGAGGGAGGAGATATGGGAATATATGTCTATGTATAGCTGATTCACTTTGCTATACAGCAGAAACTAACACACCATTGTAAAGCAATTATACTCCAATAAAGATGTTAAAACAAACAAACAAAAAAACCCAATGCTGCCTTGGTAATGAGTGCTAAGAGGGAAAGGATGGCTCTAACTTTGAAGAATAACACTGTATTTTACCAGTTCCCAGTTATTTGACATGGGGTAAATCTTTTAATATTTCTACAAGTTATGTAGATGTATATATACATGTGGTTGTATATATATAGCGCGTGTAGACGCATATACACGCGTGGCTGTGTATCCACAGCGCGTGTAGACGCATATACACGCGTGGCTGTGTATCTACAGCGCGTGTAGACGCATATACACGTGTGGCTGTGTATCTATGGTGCGTGTAGATGTATACATAGAGAGAGGAGAAAGTGGGTGTTGGCATACGTACTGCACAGTTATTGTGACGATTACAGAAGTTAATGTAAAACAATGCAGGAGTATATGGTTTAGGAGGAATTCGAAAAATGTTGAATCAAAGTACAAATGAACGAAATTTCCATTCTTATTAACACATCATATACAGAGGTTTGAAGCTAAAAAAAACATGATTTGGCCCATTATTTTTATCTTATTTTTATTAAATGCCACAGAAATGTGGGCCTTGTGAGGTTTCGGGATCATGTGAACTGTAGAATTAGCCAGCGGTTTCTATCAGCGCTGAAGTGGTCCACCTGTTACTTTGAATTGCAGTCTTGGTAATGGTCTCCATAAAGTGTGCATCGTCTGCCAGGTCTGGTAAATGCACTCATCCTGTATTCTAGTTTTTTAAAAGGCAGAGCAATGATTTCCAGCCTCTGAATTACTCTTACACATAGTGATGGAGTTTGGCCAGATCTAAATCTTCATAGTGTAACAGAAAACCTCTTTGGTTTCACTGAAGTGCAATGAAAGAATTCTCTGCATCAAAACAGATATATTTTGTGCTCCTACATATATATTTATTAAAACAAGGACAATATTAATATTGAAAGATCAAGGGCGTTTGAAATCAGATAAAAGCTCTTGTCATTTGCTGTGGACAAGAACATATCATGAGGAGAATTTCAAGTTGATCCCAGTAATTTCTTACCTTTCTGGCACCTGGCAGCTGTAGTTGGATCTTCTGTCCCCAGTGTTTCTTCCCTTTATTCACCTATGTTCTCCGGTGCCAAAAATCAAGTCTTTTCACAACCTGGTTCCAACCTTCACTTTTAATTTAATTAATTTACTTTTATTATTCCCTTTAATGCCTGCAGAAGTAACTTATTGCATTTGCTACCCAGTATTTAGCCATCCTTTATGTGTCCATGGCACTCCTAATTTGCTTTCTGGAAACCTCCCCACCCCTTCCTTGAGGTGGTATTTTCTCACCTTATTCCAAGGATGTTGCATGAAAAGCATTCAGGCTTGGTCAGAACATGGTAGTTTTCTGGCCATAGTGATTGGTGTAAGGATAACCAGTCAGAGCCATGACCTGGAATAAGACATGCTCTTTCTACTGTTCCTCATCTGGGAGGTTTTAGACACCCCCCGGTTCCTGAGAGATGGCAAAGATCTAGAGAGACTGGGTCCTAATAATTAAAGATTAACACTTGTGGGACTTCCCTGGTGGTCCAGTGGTTAAGAATCCACCTGCCAATGGAAGGGACATGGGTCTGATCCCTGGTCGGGGAAGATCCCACAAGCCGTGGAGCAACTAAGCCCAAGCGCCACAACTACTGAGACCACGCACTGCAACTACTGAAGCTCACGCATCTAGAGCCCGTGCTCTGCAAGAAGAGAAGCCACCGCAACGAGAAGACAGCGCACCGCAACAAAGAGTAGCCCCCGCTCACCACAACTAGAGAAGGCCTGCGCGTAGCTACAAAGGCCCAGGGCAGCAAAAATAAAAAAAAAAAAAGATTAACACTTGTGGAGCATTTACGATGTGGCAGGCACTGTTCTAAGCACTATACAAGGGTAAATACCTTGTGTTGCTGGTTGCAACAATCCTATTCCTGTTTTACAGTTGAGGAAACAGAGGTACAGAGTTTTTAAGGGGTGCCAAAGGATACACAGTCATCAAGAGACAGAAATGGGGTTTGAACCTGAGAAGTATGGTTCCAGGAAGTACAGCTTTAATCACTGTCGTCTGCTTCTTCAAGCCTCATCCTCTGAGCTGAAGCCAGTTCTATTACTGTGAATTTCATTTCACTGAGCTAAAATAAATCCCACTACAACATTCTGAGGTGGGTTTGCCATCACTGCTAAAATCCAGACCAGTCTCCTCAGAAACAAAAGCATATCTCATGTATTCAATCGTCATATTTACCGACATTAGAAATATTCCACTAAATCTGTTCTTCTAGCTGCGTAATTTCTACTGAAGTCACATTTCCAGTGCATGGCTCTCCTCATCCACTCCAGTTTATGCCTACACCAAGCATTTTCCTTAATGGTGCTGAATTCTTTATTTCTAATGTCTACATCACCTCCCCCCCCACACACACAAAAAATATACATGTCTTTAAGGTAAGGACCAAGACTACATATTGTCTTTCTCCAATTCCACAGGGTGCATCTTACAAAATTGGTATCAGATTGGTATAAACAAATGTTTATTAGGTATCAGATTATCAAATCTGGTTATGGTGCATAGAAAAATGTGAGGTATGGCTTAGGTGCTATGAATTGAGAGATATCTTCTTTCCTTGGGTACAAGGTAGAAAATGGGAATGTAAATTGATACAGCCACCTTGGAGAACAGTATGCAGGTTCCTTAAAAAAACTAAAAAGAGAACTACCATATGACCCAGCAATCCCACTACTGGGCATATACCCTGAAAAAGCCATAATTCAAAAAGAGTCATGTATCACAATGTTCATTGCAGCACTATTTACAATAGCCAGGACATGGAAGCAACCTAAGTGTCCAGCGGTAGATGAATGGATAAAGAAGATGTGGCACATATATACAATGGAATATAACTCAGCCATAAAAAGAAACGAAATTTATTTGTAGTGAGGTGGATGGACCTAGAGTCTGTCATACAGAGTGAAGTAAGTCAGAAAGAGAAAAACAAATAAATACCGTATGCTAACACATATGTATTGAATCTAAAAAAAAAAGTTCTGAAGACCCTAGGGGTGAACAGGAATAAAGACACAGACATAGAGAGTGGACTTGAGGACACGCGGATGGGAGAGGGTAAGCTGGGACGACGTGAGAGAGTTGCATTGACATATACACACTACCAAATGTAAAATAGCTAGTGGGAAGCAGCCGCATAGCACAGAGAGATCAGCTTGGTGCTTTGTGACCCCCTAGAGGGGTGGGATAGGGAGGGTGGGAGGGAGATACAAGAGGGAGGGGATATGGGGATATATGTATACGTACAGCTGATTCCCTTTGTTATTCAGCAGCGACTAACACAACAATGTAAAACAATTATACAACAATAAAGATGTTTAAAAAAAAGAAAAATGAAAAGCGTGTTTCAAAATGAAAATGCATTTTTAAGGAAACTAGTCTAGATTTTATTTTGCTTTTGCAATACTTACATACATTAAATGATCTCGTTGTAATATTACTCATCACTGCGTAGTTTTTGCTATATCAAGAATGAACTCCCATGTCCTCAAATATATAGAAAAGCTTTCTTCCTGGCAGACCATGCCTCATCTCTATAGTACAGTATTATAGGAGTTCTCCATATTTGCATAGCGTATTAGAGTTTATACTGTGTAGAATATGTATTGTTTCATTTGACCCTCACAACAACCTTGTGAGGTCAGTACTATTACTTCTCTTATACAGTCAAGGTAGATTCAAAGATAAACGACTGCTAGTAAATGGACATCTACTATTATAATGTAAACCTTTCTGCTCTTCTATTTTGTTAATTTGTGGTCTGCAGAGTATCTGTCACATAGCAGATGCTCAATAAATATGTATTTCTTTGACTGGCTCTTATCTTTCTTCATTATTAAAAATCTTGGGTTGGCCAAAAGGTTCATTTGGGATTTTCCAGAAGATGTTATGGAAAACCCCAAATGAACTTTCTGGCCAACCCAATATACTCTCAGCCTGTTATGTTGAATACTACACAATGTAATGAGATGCTGTAACAAACAGACACGTTTACTGTCCCCATGGAATTCACCACGCAGTTTGTACAGAAGAGCTCTATCATAAACACATATGTGTCCTTTTCACTCACCAGAATTGATGCAGATCTGAATGTATACCAACCACAAGGGCAATGAACAGAAACAAAGCTCACAGTTTGCAAACCAGTCTGAAAATTAACAACCTAAACTTAGAACTTGCTCATTGAATCCCCGCTGGCTAATTTTGATTCTGGAGCATGACAAAGACGATGGCTTGTCACCACTCGGTGCTTCTAAACAGTGATGATAATTTGAAAGCTTGGAAAGTGTAGCTTCAAGCGTGGGCTCTCTGGGAGGAGAGGAGAACCAGTACTACTGGGAATATTTAGACCCGGACGCATCTATGCCCATTCACAAGAGACGTGAACAGGTACATTAACTGAGTTCTAAAAATCAATAAAACAGAAGCATTCATTTCCTGTAACTGTAGTATAAGAGCTTTCTTTAAGGATGAATTTATTCATAGACTTGTTTCTTAAGCCAATAAGCAAAGAATGAGCACATTAATTAGGTATTTCATTAAAAGAAAGGTATCTACTTAAACAGTCTAGCCTCCTTCCCTAGTCCCCAGCCCCTGGATATTTCGATTTAAATAAATCTCCCTCTGTGGCCTATAATTCCTCTAGTTTCTTTCCAGTGTGACCCTCCACCACCACAGCTGTGTCACTTTCTCCCATCTTTAACAATTATTGATGACTGTCACCGGATTACAGCTTGTGTCCTCAAAAGCAGGAGGTGGTATGTTAATTGGATGAAAAGATTCCAATTCCTCCACTTGGGCTGCTGTCTCTCTCCCTTTTTCTTTCCTACCAAAATGCTTTCTTTACTCTGCTTGTATAGAGCTGGATCTATCACTAACCAGCCAGAGTCGCGCACTCGTATTTTGCCAGCAAAGCTGAAAAGGCCAATCTCAAGTGGCAATAAACTGGGACAGCTTCCCAGGTTCATTTGCTTTTTCATCACAAGTTCAATCTTCCTAAATTCTGCTTCAAATGGAATCCCCACCTGAGTTCTTTTTAAACTAAAGATCAGACCCAAGAACATCAAGAACTTTCACAGAAATTACATTTGTTTGAACAGCTGTTTGGAACTGCTCTCACTGTATTCACAATCTTCTTTTATAATCTCTTGGTTAGGGAACTACAAGTTCAAATTGCTCATATTGAATTAAGCATAAGTAATGCAGTGGAACGTAGAAAACATCGATTTTACTGTTCCCTGGCCATTTCCAAGTTTCTTCTAGATTAGTGCTCTGACCAGCATAGATTTATTGTATTTGATCTTTCAACCTCTTTTATCTAATCATTTTGTCTGATTTTTTCATCCATTCTATATAATTTAAATAATTGACGGTAGATTTGAGGTTCTACCCTTCAGGTTTGGAATGTACTCAACATTATTCTTATTTATGTTGTCTTATTTATAGTTCCTCTTCGGTGCCAGCATTTGACAGCCGGTTTGGGGTTTGCAACTCAAATTCCTTCATTCTTAGACAATTCATACTGTCTTAATATTGAACTCTAGGCAATGAAGTTAATGTTTATTTGATTTTAGTATAAATATGCTAGAATATTTTAATGTTAACAAGTTTAATATATAAATCATTTTATAAATGGAAATTATGGTAAAAATATTTTAAAACAAACCTGCGGGGGGTTGGGTTATCGGTTATGGGAATCAAAGAACATGGGGTCAGTCTAGGGGTGAAAGGGAACAGCTCCAGCAGGAGATGACCTGATGTTATCTGATGATGAAGACCTACATGTCTTCATTGAGGCTCTGTGGGCAAGGCTGGACCACAGTCTTCAGAGTCTCGGCACAGCATCCTTCAATTTCTGCTGCAGCCAGTGGAGGTGAGCAGTCGATGAGAAGCTGCCACGAGGCAGTTCCTCATCAGTTTTGCTCCATCCTCACTGACCCTAGGCCATAGCTGTCGGATTCTGTGCCCGTCTGCTAAACCGCTTGACTGCAGTTTGGTGTTGGCTTCTCAATGGAAGAGACCCTGCCTTCAAAGGGCCTCTCCGGTTCAGAGCTGTACTGTGGGACTAGGGCCATGGAGAGCAGACACCATGCTGATCTTGCTTTTGCTGTCTGTAAGGAATAAACTGCCTGAATCCATTTGCGTTCACTGTCTCCTTACCAGCCAAAGGTAACAGCTGCAGGAGTAATCCTTGTGGCCCCATTAATCACCCTGCTGCTGCGTATGGACTGCTTTACCACTTAACAGAGAAATTTCAATTGCCCTGAAGTATATGCTCTTCTTAATAAATCAGTATTACATAATTGGATCTTACAATGAAACACTAACCACTGAAAATGGTTAACATTTGTAGGTGCCACGATATTGGGTCTTCTCATTTCTGGTACTTCTTCACCTAGTACTTCCTTTCTCTGTGGTTCTAGGTAACTTCATATTTTCTCGTTTTTGACTGAATCAGTCATTGTTTTTTCACATCTCTGTCTACCTGGTGAAATTAGTTGTTCACATTGGAGAGAATGATTTGTTTCTGTATTCCAGATTCAACAGAGCATAATTGATTCAGTGAATGAATGAATGAATAAGTGAACAAATGGAAAAGAGTGGGAGTTAACATTCATTTAATGCTTTCTTGGTCCCAAACACTTTGTAAGTCATTCTTTTTTTTTTTTTTAAGGATTTTACTTTATTTATTTATTTATTTTCTTTTGGTCGCGCCACACAGCTTGTGGGATCTTAGTTCCCTGACCAGGGATCAAACCTATGCCCCCTGCAGTGGAAGCATGGAGTGCTAACCAATGGACTGCCAGGGAATTCCCCAAGTTTGGGAATTCCCCAATTAGTACTAAAGTTTGGTACTAATTTTATAGATTAGGAAATTTAAACAAAGAAAGGTTATATAGCTGAAGGTAAGACTGAATATTTTTGCTAATAAGTTAAAAAAATAAAATATTTTATTAAAAAATACTAGGAAGGGCTTCCCTGGTGGCGCAGTGGTTGAGAGTCCGCCTGCCGATGCAGGGCACACGGGTTCGTGCCCCGGTCCGGGAAGATCCCACATGCCGCGGAGCGGCTGGGCCCGTGAGCCATGGCCGCTGAGCCTGCGCGTCCGGAGCCTGTGCTCCGCAACGGGAGAGGCCACAACAGTGAGAGGCCCGCGTACCGCAAAAAAAAAAAAAAAAAAAAAATACTAGGAAAAAATTAACTTACATGTGTATGTCTATTCATCTCTTTAATTAAAATGCTTTGCAGTATTTTATGACACTCTCATTCTAATTCATTCTTGTTTTAGCCGAGTATTAAATTGGGTTACTCAGATTTTAAGTCACATATATGTGTATTTAAGTCCATTTTAAGAGGTATCACAGGTCACATAAATCACATGTTGGCCATTCACATTGGAATTCAGTTAATTCAAATCACAATATACACATGACTCAGTGGATTAAAGTATATAAATATATCACACCCAGTGTCAAAAAGTGGAGTAAGAGAGAAGCATGGTGTTTTCTAGATGGTACCCCAAAAACTTGGTTAGTCTATAATTCTAAGATTTGCTTACTGGCTTCATATAAATTCAAACTCAAATGACCCATCAGAAATATCAGTGAGGGGCTTCCCTGGTGGTGCAGTGGTTGAGAGTCCGCCTGCTGATGCAGGGAACACGAGTTCGTACCCCGGTCCGGGAAGATCCCACATGCCGCGGAGCGGCTAGGCCCGTGAGCCGTGGCCGCTGAGCCTGCGCGTCCGGAGTCTGTGCTCCGCAACGGGAGAGGCCACAGCAGCGAGAGGCCCGCGTACCGCAAATAAATAAATAAATAAATAAATATCAGTGAATGAGAGCCATTTTTATGTTCATTTGATACAATTTTTGTTATTCTTTAAAAGATTAAAAGAACAAAATTTTGATACAATTTAGCAATTCGGTGTAGGTAATGTTTTGGCAAAATTGCATATAGAAAATAAGTCAACATTTTCTAGGAAGAGTGGTTGAAACATCTTTAGATGTTATGAGTAACTCAAACATGTTTTTAATGTTTGGCCACAGAAAATATCAGTGATATACCTCTATATTTTTTAGCGAAACACAACACTTTTTATAAATTGTTTTATGAACATAAAGTGCAATGTGACATAGCTCATAGCTAGGTCAATAACACAGAATAAGGAATGATTCTTTTTTCATTCTATATGGTTTGTGCCATTAAAGGGAGAGAGGAGGAAAATGTCCCAGATTTTCAGTATTTCTTTCTGCAGCTTTATGAAAGAAGCTGATGAATAACACAAATAAGTAATATCAGATTTTAACATATATTACCAAACTAGATTGGAGAAATACCTGTGTTTCTAAGGCTCCACGTTATTTTACCATGGCGTTACAACTTGGCAACCAAATGACTGGAAGGTAATATTGTTCCATTAACACCCGGCCCATGATGACTGGAGTAAACTCAGAAATCCACTTTCCCTTCCTCACCACCATAAAAATTCTAGAGATCCTTTATTATCAAACTGAGGAATCACATTGCTCAAAAAGTTTATTCCAAGTAAATTTAATTGAACACATATTATTCTCTTAATTTTGACTCCTACATCTTATATTACCACGTCACCTTTAGTGTGTATATATGTGTGTGTATGTGTATAAAAACAATAAAACAAAACATTCAGGTATGTGTAGGTTTCTATGCAGATCTTTGTGGCAAGATTTTACTTTTTAGAAGCCCTTCAGTCTGTATCACAATTTTATATTCATATACGTTCACATCATTTTAAAATAGCACAGATGGCACGGGACACAGACGGCATGTGTGCTGAGAGAGAGAAACACCGAACTCAGGGTGGGCATTGTTCCCAGTGCACACGATTTTACTCATATTGATTCCAGCTATCTTGGCATTAGACCACATTGGTTGAGTTTCTATAGGAAGTGTCGATGCCATAATGAAGAGATGAAACAAATCTCCCTGGGAATCAATGGCTTGAACGATAATTCTTTCTGAGTAGTTGGCTGCCATTTGAATACATATAGTTTCAGTCTTTTAAACGAATTCTAAGGTCATCTGAAAAATTATAGCATGAGAAGATGATTACCACTAAGTGTGTAACTCATTCAATATGGAACTACCCATTGAGATAATTTGAATCCAACTAGCAGTTGCCACCTTGGCTTGGCACAAGAGTGTGCAAAGAAGTGTTAAACTCCTTGGGAGCTGGCAGATCACACAAGACCAAGATGTGATCTCTGCAAAAGTTTATGAATTCACTTATATCTATCTATGGCGAGTGACTATTGTTTTCAAGTCTGAGCAGGCATCTCATAAAGTCACTTCACCAGTCCAAAGGGAAAGAGGCCTCAATTGTGTGGAACAATTACTACACAGTCGTTCCTTTAAAGAGAACTCAAAACTCCATGTGTAATATTTGTATATAATTCTAAGAAAATACAGATGGTCTAATGATTAACAGGGCCTTCTCATTATTTTACAGATAGTTTCTTGAAGGTCTAGCTCTATTTTTAACGAGATTATACATTTCATTTTTTTGGCCATGGAACCAGATATGTATCAGAACCACCATTTTGCACCAGATCCAGGAATTAGTTCTAGTCAAGCGGCAAGTATTGATGTGTAAAGGAACCTCTGGTTGTAGAGCATCAAAGAGGCCCCTCACTTAACACCTTATGTCTGTTCCCAGAGCTGTGTGTCTGGGGTCTTAAAATGCTGCCTGAGCATTCATTAGGAAAGGCAAGAAGGAGCAGAAATAATATTTAAGTACCCTGGGAGGATGCTTTCATTTTTTTAATCTCATTTAAATCTTACTACAACCTTATAAGATTAGTAATTACCTCTATTTCATAGGTGAGGAAACTAAATCCCAGAAAATTAACAACTTGCCCAGAGTCAGTGGCAGAGATACAATTTGAAGCCTGGCTTTTCTCCCTCTAAAGCCTTTTCCAGAAAGCAGCATCATTGGTTTGCTGGTTGGCCAACTTAGGCTCTGACAAGTAACTCTGAGGAATTCTAGGAATACAGGGTAAAAATTAAAGGTTTGTTTCCTGCACAACTCCTCAGTCTCTAATATAAGAACGTGCATCAGGTATACTAAAGATGGGACAGTATTGGCCTCATTCCCCGAATGTAAAATCAGACAGCCTTCATAAGCAAGGAGCATTTCTGAAGGACCAGTGCCCCACAGAACACACTTTGGAAAAGTGCCATCTCTTCTTGCTGTCACATCAGTCAGGTGAATCTCCTTGAGGGACTAGACCTATGCAAACTGTGAGGTTATTCTGTTACAGAGAGGAAATTGCACTCAGCACCTTAGACATACACAGCTCTCGGGTCAGTATGAACTGTATTATCCCTCTCTCTACCTGTTACTCTGCCACCTTGCCTAGATTCTTCTTCCTGGAAGCTCATTTGCCATATTGTGTAAGCTCGTTCCTTTACCTTTTGGGTTCTGAGTTCCTGCACGCTTATTCTTAGCAAGTCTTTATAATGTGTTCTTTGATTTACGGAATTTCTGTTCATGTGTGAAACTAGCCTTTCTCATTGAAATCTCGGTACTAATCTCATCTGACCTAGTGCCATTCAAGTCCTCTTGTTCCATCCCGCCCTTTGATTTCTGGCGACTTACTGGTCCTGGACTATTTCTCTAAGTGTTTACTCTGATACCTGTCAATATTGGTGTCTTTTGGGTTCTAACCTACCGGGCTGTCTTCAGCCAATCATCTTCCTTTTACCTAGGGCATCTGGGACTCCCTTTCCACTCTCTGGACCCAGATGACCTCTGACATACTCTGGATTCCTGTTCAGGTCTAACTAATCCCCCATCCCCAGTTCATTCTCTACCCTTTGTTTTATCCTTCGCTTCATTTTCTGATCCTAGTTCCCCGCCTTCTGTCCCCAATCTATCACGTCACATAGTCCTTATGCAAACATTATGCATGTCCTTTTTCATATCTTTCACTAAATGGATTATCTTCATTAGAATTTAGTATTTTCTCAGTAAATAGTTTACTAACTTTAAGAAAATTAATCTGCATTGTAAAAGCTATAACTTTTAAAAATTATCGAGTCTGAGAAAAGTCAGTTATTCGTCAATGCGATCATTGGGATGTAGCATCATTTATCTGTGGCAGCTCCTGGAAATACAGGTCTGATCTTAAAGAAGAATTAAGCAGCTTCTGCAAGGATTGCCTTTTAACTGCAAGCTCAGCCCCTGTGCACGATGCCAAACACCAATGTGGTGCACTGTCACCTTTTCTGCAATGACACTGACTTAAGTCCACTCAAATTAATTATTGTTCCTCTAACTGCCTCACTTGGCAAGAAAAACCCTTTCACATGCCAATTTGAACAGAGACAGGAGGTGGGTCATGAGCAAAGGAGACATTAGGGAGAGGTATCTCACAGCATATCAAGTCGTAAGCATCAATGACTTATACTTTTAATCTAAAAGTCACTGCACAAACCTGAGACGTGGCTTGGAACTCATATAGATTACACCTGTAGGCATGTCAAAGCTGAAAATTCTTAATGAACACACAGCAATCCAGAATGGTATTATCCCAGAAAAACCTGCTGGTAGCCCAGACATGTCGTCATAGAGGGGCATGGTAATGCTTGGGGAATTCTGCATAGTCATGTGTAAGAATCCTTTTCATGTGTTACTCGCTGATAAGAAATGCAGATTTTCAGCCTGAAGCTTAATCTGCAAGTGGCACTCAAGTCCTGGTCATGTAGTTCCCTACACTCTGGTGTGGACCTGCCCCTGGTGAGGGTTTTGCTCCCAGACTTCCAGGCTCAGAACCTGATCTGTTTGTATACAAGGAGTGGATCTGTCCCTCAGTGATGGCCTCAGGTTAACCAAATTCCCATGGACTCATGTACACAATGGAAAATGGGGTTTTCCCATGTTCTATGCATAAGGAGTCTCCCATCAGAAGTACAATTAACCCAAGCTGAGCAGGATTCTTAGAATTCTGGGCAAACTTGCCTCCACTGACCTGGAAGAACTAAATCTTTTGGTAAATTTGAGATCAGATAAATTCAGCATACCTCACAGATCAGCTATCCTCAGACACTGCCCCAGATGTAACAATGTCCTCCACAATAATCTACTTTTTTCCTTTTTCCCAAACTCTGTGTCTTTCCTCAAGCCTTCATGCACTTCAGTCTATCCCACTCTCCCCTTGAGCTTATCTTAACTTCACATAATTTTTCTGGTTCTTAAACCAATCTACCCTGTACTCTGTTACCCATGTTCCATATTCATAAAATCCTTTATGCATTAAGAAGTCTTTACTGAGTATTTCCTATGGCTCCTTAGCTGAAAAGAACCACAGACTCTTCGTAGAAAGAGGTGGTTTTTGTCTTGTCTTGTTTTGCTTTGTTTTCCTTTCTGCTGATATTTGTACCCAAACCGCCATATTTCTGAGTCCACATGCTTACCTCTACATCATTTGGTCAAAACAGTATTTTGCAGCATTGCCTGAAATTATCAACTGAGATTTTTTACTGCATCATTCTCTCATTAACTGTTAGTGACAAACGGAACTCTTCATTTATTCTACCTGATGGGCCCCATGATCTGAAGGTGGAATCAGCAGCCCTGAGGGCACAGTGCTGCTTCCAGGCATTTAACCTGCCATCCTCATGCGATAAATGGCTGGTCCCTTGAATTTCATGGCATTTACTTAGGTTTTCCTTTTTTTTTAGCCCTCCCCCATTAATTGAGGATGGGGTATGTGGGTCACTGTGTCCCCATCCAGTCCACATCTTGCCATCATTCGAGGAATATTCAATATTCAGTGGAAACTGGCTCATTCTTGTCTCTCATTTCTTTGGTGTCCTCATTTCCAACAACTTCTGCTTCTGTTTAACTTTAATGAGCTGCCTCCATGGCTATAGTCTGAAATCTGTAGTGATCCAGAACTCTCTACCACCAAAATAATAAATTCAGATTCCCTAGTCTGTGATCACAAATTTCCATCCTTTCAGCTCTCCTTTTTATTCTTTCTATTGCTCATGATCTGCCCCCTTGTATTTTAACCTCAGTGAAATTCCAGATTTTAGCCTTTCTACTTTCTCTCTAAGTATGAGGCCATTCCTGGCTTAATGATCTTCTTTATTTTGCTTAGATCCCATAATCTATCTGTACATCTATACTCTTTCCCATATCTTCAACTTCTTTTCCCCTTTAAATCCAACTTTCAAAAACCCAACTCACATAAATTCGCCTTCTCCACAGCCTAATCCAAGATCCTGTGCACAAGAAGAAAAGCCATCACCAGTGGGGTAATTTGTTGACATGCATTCATGGTCTCCAAGCTAAACTCAGCCTTCAGTGACACTGACACTCTCTTTGCGCATGTAGCTCCCTCTCCCAGCCTGCACGTCAGCAATGCCACACCTTCCCCATAGTCCTCAAGCCTTCATCTGGTTCCTCCCCACCCCTCAAACATGTCAACTCTCTCAGACTCACATAGGAACGCACACATCATCTTGCCCTTGCTTTCATCTCCAGCACATCTCACTCAACCAGTACATTTTCTTTCAATCCCACTGAACTTCTTTGAGTTTCTCAAACCCATTATTCTTTGGAGCTTCTGATCATACTTCTCATTTTGGCCTAGAATAGTCTTTTACCTAATCTTATCCTGGGTAACTTCTACCCATCATATAGGTCTTAATTCACTTATTACTTCACCCAGGAATCCTTACTTGACACTCTAATTCTGGTTTGGGTTCACAACCAAATGTTCTTCCAAAGCATGTAGACCCTCTATCATAATTCTTAATGCCAAAAAATGGTCAGTGTTCAATAAATACATGTTGAGTGAATGAGTAGATGCATGAACAAATCATTTAGATTGTCTTCCTGTTTCACCCTTGGACTTATGGTGATTATATTTTAAAGATACCTACTATCTTTAATTCTTAATTCTTTCATTTAGAAACAGAGAAGGAGATTAGGTGAGCTCTGAGTTATTATCTACAGAAACATTTTGATATTTTTATCTCTAGAAGTGAAATCAATGCAAAGACCTATAAAAAGCATCAGTCATTTGTCAATGATTTTAAAATACTTGCCAAATAGGGTCTTTGAATTCCCAGTTCAGAGCTCAGGGGATGAGCCTATCACTGGAGCGCCCTAGCAAAGGCAGTGCTCTGTGAAGAAGGGGAAACTGTGTCTATCTTTGATAAAGCGAGGGCACTTGCCAGAATCTTGTGTTCTGTGGCAGGCTTTTAAAACCACTGTAATAACGCTGTATTCATACCCAAGTTTATCTATGGCATTATTTAATGTGGTAGTTTTCAGAAGAATTTTATCCACATGTAATAAAACTAATTTGTCCCCAGTAAAATTGAATATTCAGAACCAACCAATACTTTGAACACACCTACTAGGTACTCAGTACTGAACTTGGCATAGTAAAGGGTCCAGGAGACACAAACTAAGATACAAGGTGAAACTTGCTGTTCGGAACATACTCAAGATCTAAACAGATGCACATGAAATCACAAGAAAGCAATCATGTTTTTAGCTGCTTATTTCAACCATATGTATGTTCTATGTTAGTTCAGACAGAGGAATAAAAAGAAATAATTAACCATCATTTCATCTGTAATTACCTGAATTGAAATTCTCATCCATAAATTACTTAGAGAAAGAGAGCTAAGATGAAGCAATGGTTCAAAGCAGACAGGTTTAGGTTTGATATGATTTCTGACACGTATTAGCTCTTTGTCACTGGGTACCTTACTTAACCTCTTTATGCTTCATTTGAAAGGTCGATCAAAGTTGGTAATGTGTACGAAGCACATAGCCCAGTGTCTGTGTCTAGTAAAAAAGACCTCATTTAGACTTGCAGACATGTTGATTTAAGTTTATTTAACATGGTGGAGAAGCGCCCTTCTTTTCCGAGAGAAACCCAAAGAATTCATGTAGTATTACTTTTATTCTGTATAGTGAGTTGAAGAGGAAAACAATGGAACAATTGTGATCTACAAGCAGTGTGTTCTGAGAATAGAGAACCAAACATCCCCAGATATTAGAGCCAGATGTGATGGTTTTATTTATAGAAAGGGACAACCTAGTTGCCTTTTAGCTCATGCTGACACAAACCTACCCCCCAATTATGGTAATACTGATGTTTTATAGCAGCTCTTATCTTTAGCTGATTAGAACATGAAGGAGCAGGAAATTCCCTTACACCTGTCACACACTGACTCCTCTGTAAACATAAGCTTTTACTGATACGATTAAGCCATTCCAAGTGGCTTTGGAGAAGGACGTGAAAAGTGCCCATATTCCAGCCCAGCATAACACCTTTTCAGAAGTCACAGATGCCCGGTTTTAGAATCTAGACACCAAACCAACAAGATGATTCTAATTTATATTCTTTGGGTGCAGTATCGTTCGCTGAATTCTGTTTGCATCTCGCAGCTCAGTTCATCTTTTCCTTCATGTAGCCTGTTCCATTCTGATAACTCATTGGGCTACTCAAGCCATCTGTTGCCCCTGTGGGTATCCACACCCTAAGCGCCACCACCCGATCCCAGCTAAGGGCATGAAGGTCTGGTATGGCAGGAGTTCAGAGAAGGAGAATCTTTTAAGCAGGAATAGGATGGCAGAATAGACACAGGTCCTGGAGACAAGGAATACCTATTAAGCAGGCAGAATTTGACCTCAGAACTAGAACTATGGAAAAGGGCACCTTGATATTTTTTATGCTTATAAAAGGCAGGTAAGTATAGTACGTGTAGAGGTAAGCAAGCATTTTTTTTTTTTTTTTACCATATGGAGGGAAATGATCAGAGTCAGGTTATGGCACGTTTTATGTCATGAATTAAATGATGCCCCCCCCCCCCGCTTCAAATTCATATGTTGAAATCCTAGCTTCCAGTACCTCATAATGTGACCTTATTTGGAAATAGGATCATTGCAGATGTTAATATGACGTCCTATTGGAGCAGGGTGAGATCCTAACCCAATGTGACTAGGGTCCTTATGAAAAGGGGAAATCTGGACATAGACACACACTGGGAAAACACCATGTGAAGACGAAGGCAGTGATGGAAGTGATGTACCTCCAAGTCAAGAAATGCCAAAGGTTGCCAGCAAGCCACCGGAAGATAAGACAGAGGCAGGAAACAGATCCATCCTCACAGCCCTCAGGAGGAACCAACACTGCTGACACTTGGATATTGGACTTTTAGCTCCCAGAACTGTGAGACAATAAATTTCTGTATTTTAAACCATCCAGTTTACTGTACTTTCTTATGGCAGACCTAGCAAACTAATTTATTTTGAACGTTGGACGAAGGACTGTTTGACCTTTAGTTTACAGGCAAAAGGAAAGCACAAAAATGTCAGGAAGAGACTTCATCTGACCAATTAATTTGGCTGTGGCATGTTAAATTGACTAAATGTGGGGTGTAGGAACTACAGACAGGGAGTCCAGTAAGAAGTCCGCAGCACAGTTGCAAGTCCCAGTGCCTGGCACCTAGTAGGTGATCAGTATATAATTATATTTTACATTTACTAGTAATTAATACCTGGCACATTACATTGAACCCTTGCAACCCTCCCACGAAGGAGGTAATATCGAGTATCTCCCTTTTACAAACCAGTAAATTGATGCTCCAAAGGGGTAAGTGGTGGAGCCAAAACTTAAATCCAGATCTGTCTGTTTCCAGGGTCCAAGTTCTTTACCAATATGATATGTAGTCCAATAATAAATGTATGTGTAATAACTGAATGAGTGCAGGCTATATGCTTGGGTTTGTATGCACATGCATAAGTATGACTGAGAAATAAAGCCAAGAAGGGCAACTGCTATCATATAAATTCATCCCTTTAGATTATCAAAGTGGATAATTTACAGAGAAATTAATTAGTAAAAGGAATAACCATGTGTTGAAAATTCATAAGCATTTTAATAATTAAGAGTGATATGCAATTTATTCTGCCAAAAAGAAACTAAATCAATACGCAGATTGTAGCTATGGGCATAAGGAGATTTGAGTATTTGACCAGTCAAGTCAAATTAAAAAATTAAGCCCATTTAGCCTCCATTTTGACTACTTTCAAAGACTTTAACTGATGTGTAACACATCATTTGACTCTCACGGTCTCCATTTCAATTCATCCTCGTTTGTGTTTATAATGCAAGGACAGCTGAGTTTAAGAAGACATATTTTTGTAGCCCTTTACATAGGTCACTTTCCCTTTCTTACCTAATCCTTTGTCTATATTGAATAAAATATAATGATATTTTAGTTATCTCTTCATTTAGTTTACATTCAATGTTTATTTGATTACAGAAGATCTTTGAGGGCAAATAACAGCTATCAGGGCTGAAAATTCAGAGGAGCAATGTCTCTAAAAGAAGCAAAACAAAGAAAACATATGTATAAGAGGCTAGTAAAGAAGTTACAAACCATGGGTCAGGACGCAGGAAGAGCAGTTATCATGAAATACGATAATCGGCTCCTATCCCAGGACACTCTGCAGGCTCGTCTCAGAGAGCATTCTCAGCGGGTTGTACAATAGCTCCTGAGACAAATAGAGCTCCCACAAAGAAGGGCGGATTCAGCATTGACGTCTGGCACAGATAGGCAAGTCTGATCATATCTGAAGGGTCTCAAGTTCTCAAGTTGCTTTTCAATCATACTAATATCAGTTTTCCCTCTATATAGATGTGTATATATATGTATGTGTGTGCACTGATTTATTTAAAGAAGCACATTAGATGTGTTAAATTATAATATAGAGACTTGTACAATCTACAGCAATGGCACCATCCGTATATTTGTCTATTATGAAGTAACATGGTGCATAGTCTTCAGAAGAGAAAGCTCACAAAGAAAATGCATTATCAGGAAATACCAGCTGGTTTAATAGAGCACCTCCAAGTTCGTGATGTACATTCCAGTGCCTATTATTAATGCAGGGACGGAATGGACAATCAATCAGTATTGGTTGAATGCACGAACATTTTCAAAATAAAGGAACTGCTTCTCCTATTATGGAAACCTAAAACATGTTTTTTAAGTATTTCCTTTTAACACATCATCACACTTCCTAAATCAAAGAACAGCTCCCTCTTGCCTTAAAATACTCAAAGTTCTGCTAGAATTCTAAGAAAGAAATAGGTTTATTCCCCTAATTTATGTGTGGAAAACTTGTCCTACCATGGCTGTTGGCTGATAGAAATCCCTAAGCAGCTTTCAAGCCCGCTAGGAAGCTGCTGTAGCAGAGGGCAGAGTGGCAGCTGCCCCTGAGGCCACTTACAATGCTCATGCTCCCAATCCCACCCCTTGCAGCATCCTCACTGGGTACTCAATGGTCTTATGTACCATCCTATACATCACAGAAGAAAACCTTTGCTATGTTCTTCTCCATAACTCCTCTGAAGGTAACACAAAGAAAGAGCACTTCTATTTAATATTCACATAAACCCTCCCTTATGACTGAACAGGAGAAACTCATAGGCAGTCCAATGACAGTCATCTTTTTATTAAGCTATATTGGCTCATGGTTTAATAGTTAGAGAGGTACATGCTTTTCCCACTCATTCTATTCACAGTCAGTTCTACATCCCATAAATACTGATCTTTGCAAAATACAGCTTAATGAAACAGCTGACATTTTCAGGTTCATACGGCTTGACTATTCAGGATCATTTGAAAAAAATATTTGAAAAGCATTAAATCACTTATAGTTTTAGGACTTTACCTCCTGGCTTTTAGGGGACAAACTAAAATATGTGTACATACCATATTTACTACAGTATCTACTGTAAAATTTTAAAATATTTAAAATTTGCTCTTTGAAAATATTTGGCTATACGTTTCTTGTTTAATTTAGGACTGACTATAATTTTTTCAGTAATTGTCCCTATTCTAGGGTTTTGGCAAAGAGAGAAAATACAACGTTAACATTATTTTCAAAAGAAATGGCTTTTTATGAATACTGAATTAAACAATTACACGTTTGCAGTGTATATCTTTAAAATATTGTTTATTATTATCTTACATTTAATTCTATTTTGTGTGAACATCAGACTTCGCTCATTGATGGGCGCTTTTGGTCAACTCTTCCTATGCTCCGTTCCTCAACCTTTCTGCTATTTTCACAGTAGATGCAGCACGGCCCTGCCTGTCTTATAAGTGGGCCTCTTAATGCATAAATCCATTTGCAAATGAGTTCCTGGAACATGCTAATGATATTTTGTTCTGGATCATTTCCAAAATGGTTGTAAGCAAACAAGCTCATTTGAGAGAGAGAGACAGAGACAGAGACAGAGAGAGAAATAGAAAGAGAGAGGTGGGGGGGAGAGGAAAGAGAGTGGGTAGGCAATTATTCAATGGCTGTTAATTAAAAACATTTGCACATAAACGTGATTTCTTGTGAAATAACATTCAAACCTGATTGACTAGCATTGGAAATTGAAAATGGACTGCCTTGAAGTTCAAAAGCCTTACCACAAATCACGAGATTCATTAATTACCCTACATAGGATCTTGGGAGTTGCCTATTCATAAAATCTGCTACGTTTATATTCTTGCAGCTAAACTAGAGGGGGAGAGTCCCAGGAAGGAATTAAAGTAGAGAATCTTATTAATAAAACTAACCCATAAACTGAAAATCTGAGAGAATGCCAAGAGTATACCGTTTGTGGATGTGGTTTGATTCCTCTATGGCAGTAGAATACGGAGAGCATGTAACTGTGGTGTGTTTAATCCAAGTGGGTTAAAATACTAGTCTGGGATTTAAAACACTAGTCTGGGATGGAGCCGCTGTATTTTTTCAAGAGATAGAATTGATATGCACTGCTTGGTTTGAAAATTTTATTTCGTTTTGTTTGTTTTGTCTTCCTATTTGTGCCTGTAGTTATCTTTGGTTTTGGTTTTCATAAAATGAATAAATCACTTTTTACTTAATAAATAGCTTTGATTCTGTTAAAATAATGGCTAAACAAATAATATCCCCACAAAAATTGCAGAAGAGAATCTAAATCATTTGCGCAAATTTCAATCATTTATGCTATGGACATTTCTGATTTTTTGTCAGTCTTTGGAAATGTTGCATGTTATTCGTATTCTAGGACACTGATAGGGAAATTAATAAGGCTCTGAACATTGCAAAACATTTTTTTTTTCCCCAGTCATGGAGATGTCACTAGAAAGGATTATTTTGAGACAATCTGAGATGGTAAATAAACCTTCAGCTATTGCATTCCGTAACTACAATAAGTGAAAATAACTGAGAGAGGGAGGGAGGAAGGAAGGGAGGGAAAAAAAGAGAGAGAGAAGATGAGTGAGCAGATCTAAAGAAAGCAGAGAACTGCAGGAGTCAGAAGAACCCGGAGTTTATCAGTTTACGCTGACACATTTCCTTGGCAAAGGCTGCAGACTGTAGGCAAAGTCACGTGGCCGGGAGTCTGGTGTGTGTCTGCTTAAGAGCCCATGAAGCTCTTTGCTTCCAGACTAGCATGTGCACCATGTGATGCCGGGGTTGCCATGGTAAGTACATAGTGTGCAACTGAGTTGTTGTGTTTTTTTTTTTTTTCCTGATATGCTGCTTTAGCATAGATGCACCAGAATTCAAATTAATTCTATAAAGAATTCACTGGAAGAGGAAGCTTTAAGGGGCTTTGGTTAAACATTCAGCACTTATGCTAGATTCAGTAAGCAAAAGTGCCACATCATTTATTATTTTTTTTCTCAAATATAAAGAGTTTATCTTAAAATGGTCAATGGTTTACCAGCATACAATTTAAAAATATATTAACCAGTTTCACTGTTTCCTCTTTTGCTATGTTGAGGCTTATATTATAGAGGAGTTCTTAGCTACCTGAATAGTTTTTATTTCACAAGAAAATGATTCTTGTTGTTTTCGTTCTTCAAAATATCACAGACATTGTAAGAAATTCCAGATGTACTGAACTTTGTGCAAATCTGAAGACATCATTAGGAATTTGATGTAAAAGCTGCTCTGAAAACTAGATCATGGGTTTGGAGCCTTCCCGGCTCTTTCCGAGAGCTCAGAAGGTCCTCTCTGCTCTCTGCAGTGTCACTATGTAAAAGGCAAGCGAAGCACTCGGTTCATGAATTTGGAATCCTGAAGTTGCCCAAGTGACCCGTCAGATTGGCTCAAGTAGAAGCAACTGATGGGTGGGCCATTCCCACCCCTAAATCCCACTGCCAAAATAATGCATTATTTCTCACTATATTTATTCTCTTCTTACTCAGAATTGTTTGTAGAAGTCAGATATACCTGAGCTCTAGCCCAGCCCTGCCCGTCACTATGTGATCTTGCCAAATTTCTTAAAGTCTCAAAGACTCAGCTTCTCTACCTGTGAAATGGAGCAAACGATAGACTCTACCTCATGGGAATATCATTTGGGTTAAATAGACACAGCATGTAGAAAATGTATAGGATCTGGTATGAAATAAGCATTAAGTCAATGTCAGTTGCTACTGTGATCTCTTTATGATTGTTTACATCTTTCTTTCTTACACTATGTACATTCTTGAACACTAGCTATCCTAGAATTTCAAAACTTCCCCCAAAGTGCTCTTGAAGCTTTATTTTGCATCTGGATCAGTAATACAACTAAAGAACTCGACAGCAAATATAGTTCTAAAGCCCAGTTTCTTGATGCTTTCAAATCCCTTGTTTGGGGAAGGCAGAATACCTGTGAAAATCCTTTCAGAAGGATTGGCCTTGATGGTACCACTTAGATCAGCAAAAACCAACGCATAGACCAGCAGGGTTTGGAAAACTAATGGCCCACAGGTCAAACCTGGTCCTCCTCCTGTTTTTCTAAATAAAGTTTTATTGGAAGGCTGTCATGATCATTGGTTTAAGTTTTGTTGAAGGTGCTTTCACGTTTCAAAAGCAAAGTTGAGTAGTTGCCACAGAGTCTTTATGGTCCTCAAAGCCTAAAGTAACGACCATCTGAAAATGTTTGCTGGTCCATGGACTAAAGGATACCTGAGTAGGAAAGTAAAGGTAGAAGGGAGGAGGTTCCTAAAAAGTAGAGCTGCAAAATGATGTTTGGAACACCAATCTGCCATTTTTCCCAACTCCATCTTAATACCAATACTGAGAAGGAACTCAATTTAACAGCGAAGAGAGAGGAATAGTCAAGTATATGACTGGGACAAAAACGAAGAATTTAAACTATAAATGATTTTAAACTGCTCTTCTTCACTTCCCAAGGAGGAAGAATGCTGTGTTGCAAGGCTAATCCAGGGACCTGCTCTCTTGAGCAGAGTTCAGGTACTACACAAAGAATGAAGGGGGAAAAATGAACCTGCCTTGCTTCCCCATAAGACCCCAATAGCCATTTATCTTGATTTACACAATCAACTGCTTAGTCAGAGAGGAGGGTAGTGGAGAGAGGAGAGCTAGGTTGTCTGGTATGGGGACTATTAGGAGTGTACAGATGGAAAGGAGAGTCACTGTGTTAGGTTTTCTGAAGGAAATGGCCCTTTGGCTATTCTTGGAGAGATTCCAGCAAAGATCTGTACCACTTTACAATTATTCCAAGTTACTAAACTTTCATTTGTTTGAATGGGACTCTGTGCCAGGGTCTGGCCATTATTTGGCTGTTTTAGTTTTACATATGGAAATAATTACAGAAGGTGCATCAAATGTAGAATTATAGAGTACTATGGAAGCAAATAAGAAAGACTAAACAAGAGTGCCTGAAAACCAGCGAAGTTTTCAGAAATACTGCCTGAGCTGAGTCTTGAAGGAATCACAGGGACCTGTCTCAGACCAGGTCATGAATGGTTCGAAGTACAAGAGGCTGAACTTCGGGGGGAAGCACACATCCCTCCGTGGCTGGAGAGTAGTGGTCGCTCTGGCAATACTGATATTCCATTCAATCTTCACCACCATCCAACAAGGAGGGCATTATGCCTGTGATTTTCATCAGTGAGGAAACTGAGATAATTGGAGGATAAATAAATCTGACTACAATTACACATTTTTGTTTGTTTGTTTGTTTGTTTTTTTTTTTGCGGTACGCGGGCCTCTCACTGTTGTGGCCTCTCCCGTTGTGGAGCACAGGCTCCGGACGCGCAGGCTCAGCGGCCATGGCTCACGGGCCTAGCCGCTCCGTGGCATGTGGAATCTTCCCAGATCGGGGCACAAACCCGTGTCCTCTGCATCGGCAGGCGGGCTCTCAACCACTGCGCCACCAGGGAAGCCCTACAGCTTTATAGAGTGCCATTATTTGCATTCTAAGTATTTTTTTTTAATTTATTTATTTTATTTATTTATTTTTGGCTGTGTTTGGTCTTCATTGCTGCCATAGGCTTTCTCTAATCGCGGCGAGCAGGGGCTACTCTTCACTGTGGTGCTCAGGCTTCTCACTGTGGTGGCTTCTCTTGTTGCAGAGCACGGGCTCTAGAGCACAGGCTCAGTAATTGTGGCGCACGGGCCCAGTTGCTCCGCAGGATGTGGGATCGGACCAGGGTTCGAACCTGTGTCCCCTGCATTGGCAGGCGTATTCTCAACCACTGCGCCACCAGGGAAGCCCCTCACTAAGTATTGTATAAAAAGATGACCCATTTGTTGACAGTTTCTCAGGTGTTAATTACTGAATGGTGATTATCTGGGTAACATTGAAAATTTACCCAATCTAGATATTCCTTAATATTCATCTACCTATTTGGAGTTTCATGGAGAGAATCGTAGGATGTGAAGCATTTTATTTGTTCAGAGATCCTTAGTACGTTTTTAAACTTTCCATTTCTCTTATTCAAAGATTCCCTATTTTATTGCCCAACTGTCTTCTGTTTTCTATTATGCAACAAAAAATTAAAGGAGATCATTTAGGTCAGTTATACCAGGAAACAGTTTGGCTTCTCTTTCTAAATTCAGCAATAATTTGCTATATGTTCAGGGAGCCCACTTTCCCTCTGGCTGACATTACATATTGATCTAAGTCTGAGAAAAATTGTATCGATAAAATAGGGGGTTTGTTACCAGCCCATTGCCACTCCTTTTAATTCACAACCTCTTTGTCTCTTTTATAACCCCTTAAAAGAACACTGCTCTCTAACCTATTATTAGGAATGGATGTAATAAATCATTCACAGGAAGGCAAAACTGACTAATGCTAATATGACTATGACTACTGTGTTGTCTCTTCACTTGCCTTATAAAGAGTAAACCAATGCGAGCCAAAAGAATAATTTTATGCTTTTGAGATATATAGTATTGGCTATATTTAAAAAGAGATTTTCACAGGGTGAGAGTTACATTAGCATACCCTCAAATTATGCCACATCACTAACTTCCTATTAACCCATGAATAAGGTCTCATAATATCAATAAAACATTCAATAAATCATTCAAATATACTTATTGAACATCTACTGTTCCAGGTGTTGAAGATACAGTGAAGCGAAGCAAAGGTCCTGCCTTCATGCTGTGAATATTTCAGTGGATAAGTTACCATTCAATTAGTGCTACGAGTTCTGTTTTAAGCCCTCTGCATGCCTGATGTCACTGGTTTCTTATAACATCATGAGCTGTAGACACTATTATTATCATCACTACTTTATCATGGAAAAACCTGCAGCCCAGAGAGCTTGAACACTTTGTCCATGATCACACAGCCAGAAGGAGTTAGGAACAAAATTTGGCCTGGAAAGAAGTCTGATGCTGTGGATCACACTTTTATCTGCTATACTATACTATGGGCTCAGATGCGAATACTAAATAAGTAGAAAAAGAGAAGAAAAGAGAAAAAGAGATAGGTATAACATGAAATTAACTTTCCAGAGGACATAATAGTTTTCTTTTGATTTCAATTATTAAGAATTTATTCCTGACAAGCTACTTCCTTATTTTTCCTTCATATGGATGTTTCCCACTGTAACGAATTTAAACTTGAGTTTAAATTTTAATATTCTCTCTCTCTCTCTCTCTCTCTCTCTCACACACACACACACACACACACTAATTCTACTTTCTCCTAATCCAGCCATCAAACTGAAAATTAGACATTTATGTAACATGTATATTGAATTAGTCCAATTTCATTATTAAAAAGTATTTGCCTACTTCGTTAAAGTACCTGCTAAAATCTATTACAATTCTAATAAAGTTGTATAAAATCTAAAAATAAAACAAATCTAAAACCCCAAACATTTATCTCTGCTTGGATTATTCTCTACACAACAGGTAGTTTCCATCCTACCATACGAGAAAAGATGTGACTCCTTAAATGTATTAGATAAACCTCTTTTGAAAGGTCTATTTTCAAACAGAAACTTGACAATAGAAAGCTTTCTTCAATTTTCCCCTCCACATTGTTTCCCATTCCAAGTATGTGTCAAGAATTTAACTGCAGCATGAAATTAACCAGTTATAAAACACTGTACTTGTGCCCTTGCCTTCTAAAGCAGAATGCACTAAATAATTTGCCTAATGGCCTCTAACATGAGACCTCAATTTAATAACCAAAGTGCCCTTACTTGTTGGATAAATTCCTGGTGAGAAATGCTCTGTGTGTAATCCATCAAGACATCAATGGCTCAAACGCACGCGAGCGCACACACACACACACACACACACACACACACACACACAGAGAACTAAAATAAAAATAGAAATCCTGATATGCCAAGTTGACTAGTTTGAAATAAACCATATAGATGACTGTACCTTTTGTGTGAACCCATGAGCTCCCTTGTCCTGTAGCTGTGTCACAGCTGTGTCTGATTGACTCATAGTGGGAGAAGACATGGCCACTCCAAAGACACTCACTTGCCAGGCACCTGACATGTTTCTGTCTCTTTTTTATTAAAAGTTCTCTCCCTTAAAACATTAATTTCAATTGTTGAGGTTGCCAAAAGTTTGGTTTCTAGAAAAGCAATGTTACCGTAGTGATTAAGTGCCAGTTTAAGCATACAACTTTTAGTACGATGGAAATAGCTTCAAATTATTTTTGGCTTACTTTGTAAAACTGCAAGGATTCTTTTAATGACTACTCTTGACAAGCATTTTGCAAACTTACTTATAAATTCAGAGACTGGAGAAGACGGGAACACAGTCTAGCATTTTAGTGACTTGGCTAAGATTTCTCTGACCTCTATTCTCCCATTTCACTTTCACCTTATTTTTTATCTGATTTATTTCCATTTGCTGCTTTGGTTTAGGAGGACTAAGTCCTGCCCACATTTAAATATCTGCAGTAGGGGCTTTCCTGGTGGCACAGTGGTTAAGAATCTGCCTGCCAATGCAGGGGACACGGGTTCAAGCCCTGGTCCAGGAAGATCCCACAGGCTGTGGAGCAACTAAGCCTGTGCACCACGACTACTGAGCCTGCGCTCTAGAGCCCGCGAGCCACAACTACTGAGCCCACGTGCCACAACTACTGAAGCCCACGTGTCTAGAGCCCGTGTTCCGCAACAAGAGAAGCCACCGCAATGAGAAGCCCACACACCACAACGAAGAGTAACCCTTGCTCACCACAACTAGAGGAAGCCCGCGTGCAGCAACGAAGACTCAATGCATCCAAAAATAAATAATAATTAATTAATTAATTAAGAATAAATATCTGCAATATAAGTATCATAAGAGCATTGGCAGCCAATGCAATTACTTATATTTACCTCTCTAAACTACAGAAGTCAAGCTTAAGGGCTTTAGAATTCCCTCAAATTATACTTTCCTGTCTTTTGCCTCATTTTATATTCATTCCATGGTCCCAATGATTCTAAGTCTCAAAAGCCATTGTTCAAAAATTCCTATGCTAATTTATAAACCAGTACAACAGAGGGCTCTTCCTACAGTTTATATGTGTGAGCTGTATTATTTATGTGGCTATTTGCCTTGCTCATAGATGATAATTAGGGCTTAAGTAAGACAAACTGAGGCTGGAGATCATATATAGAAAGTATGCAAGTGGGATTTTTGATGAATGTGACGTCTTTATACCTGAGAAGAAAAATAATTTGATGAAATTTTAATTCATTGTCCCACTATCATTTTGAATACAAAATAACATTTTCTTCACTCATTTTAAAAAATCTATCTGAATGAATTTAAAAGGATTGAGGGAAACGTCTTTTTTTCTCCAAAGTTCAGACATGAATGTAAACAAAAATTAAATAAAATGTTGACTTTCAGGTCCGATCTTAAACACATGACGTTGCATTTCATCAAGTATCTTAGGGATTATATGGTCCACTTGAGGAGTAAAATGTGTCCAAATCTTCACTTTAGAAAGTTTTCTAAAAAGATAATTTATTTCCATCATTGATGATATCTCATGATCCATGTAGTAAAAGAGATTTTTATTAACTAAACTGACTAAACTGACTAAACTGACTAAACTGACTAAACTAACTAAACTGACTAAACTAAAATGAGATTTTTATTAACTAAACTGACTACTCAAGGAGTTGAAAGTAGTGAGTGTTTCCATTACATGCTATTTCTTGTCTTCCAGGATATGTTGTGTCCTTATGAGGACCTAACAAGAGCTGCTAGTTGACACGTGGAGATAGTCTTATTGCATCAGGTTGATTATGCTGAGCCTGTTCATTAAAACGAGTTTTATCTGTGTGACTGAGGTAACATAACATGCATGCATTATTAAAGCTCATCTTTAAAAAATAAACATGCATACACGTGTCCAGGAGATCAGGCCACAAGAAGGGGGATACGTCCATTCTTCCACGTGTTCATTGAGGCCATTTCATTTTGTTCCCAGGTTATCATTCCTACAATAGTTCATACATGCCATCAAGCCTGAACTGAGCTTCTCATTCAACTCCGGGGTGACAGAGGTCATCTGTTTTCATATTAACTAAATCACAGTCTGTCTCAAACCAAGATTGCCAGTTGTGTTAAATTAAAGATAGAGGTTTTTGCTGAAGGCAACTTACACAGGGTGTGTTGACACCTTTAAGCTGACTTCATTTTACAATTCGAAGTCACATTGAAATGGAAAGGCTTGGGCAGATAGGGTCACTGCATTAATGACAAATCCGCAAGCGGCATTCTTCCTAAACCCAATAGGGGCCTAATCTTTCATTCTTCCACTTTAATGCAATCATGGAACAGTACAGGCTTAGAGTCCCCACCTCATTTCAAAATACTCTCTTAAATGCATGATATCTCCTTAGACACTTTTAATCTTGTAAGGGGTGATAGAAGACTTTCCCTTCCCCTACAGGTGAAAAGGGGTGCTTTTGTTTTCCAGTCATACGTGAAACTGACAGACTTCTTTAGAAAAATCACATGGTGTCAATTCAAACCAGAGTCTCACAGGGTGCATTATATTGTGTCTTGAAAAAGTATCTGTTTAATAGACACATTATATAAAATAGATAATCAACAAGGACCTACTGTATAGCACAGGGAACTCTACCCAATATTCTATAATAACCTATATGGGAAAAGAATCTGAAAAAAGAATAGATATGTGTATCTGTATACCTAAATCACTTTGTTGTACATCTGAAACTATACAACATTGTAAATCAACTATATTCCAATATAAAATAAGATTTTTTTAAAAGCATCTGCTTATAATAATGAATGCTCTGACAGCTAGCTATGGGGAAGGATATTAGTTATGGTATCCATCATTAAGTAGAATTGTTCATGGGTAGAAACCAAACTAGATGCTGTAATTAAAATATTCATGGAAGTAACTAGTTACTCTGTTTCTCATTCCTTTTTATCTTTCTTGTCTTGTGCCTGTTTTCCCGTGATGGATCTCTCTACACTACAGTAATGCTCTCATCTGGCTTTGCAAGATCTGTATTGACTACACACTTTTCCGGTTGCATTTTTAGCTGACACTTTTGGCAATGATGTTTAGTTGGATTACTCCCTGCCAGCTTATTTTTGTTAGATTGGTTCACAGTGTCCTATTCTATTGCTTAGGTCTCCAGTTATCTATCCTTCTGGCTGCTGCTGGTAGTGTTCATTCAGACAGACATCATTCTTCTCTTTCACCTGTTAGTCCAGTCTAACCCTGTGAAAAAACTCATCATGAGTCAGGGGAAATTCAGCATGGCATGTATTATTGGCATTGTGATTTGAGTGACAGGCAACCAACACTTAGGGAATAATTTATCTACCTGAATTGGGCTAGACATCACTAATGCACATGGCAGATTGATTGTACGGCTCTAGTGGACGTATTCTTTATTAATGAGATTCAGTATGATTTGCTAAAAAGCCTTTTACTGGGCAGTCATTTTCTGTCCCCCTCCCCCATCGCTCTTTATTCCATTTAATCTGTTGAACCATGTACCATGTTTTGAAAACGTGTTTCTCTCGTCTATTTTATTTGAAATACCTATGCTTTTTAAAATAATTGTGCACAAATTGAACAAAGCGCACACACACACACACACACACACACACACCCCTCAGATTGGAATTGAAGTGTATTATGAAACACAGGGACCAAGGAAAGGAATTAAAATCCTATAAAGATATTAAGAAGAAATAAAAGTAAAATTATATGGAAACGAAGACATAATCTGAGAATAAAATTTGGCATTTGAAAAAACTGATTTCTAGAAATGAATGTGTCTATAACAGGAGCTGTAAAGCACATGAGATTTCTTTCTAAATAAGATATGTTATTTGTATTGATCTGCTGAGAGTTGGGAGTGGCTGAGGTTTGGGGCTTTCAAAAAGAGCTCAGTAAAAATCCAGAGAAAAGTCATAAACTACCCACCTCTTAACCTTTTGCTTCATTATCCAGAGGTCACAAGGCAGAAGGGAATAATTTACATCAATTATAATGAGTTTTTTCTGAAACACTTTAAAAGTAACATAAGGGTAAATTATTTCAGATTCTAGTCTCACTCTGATCAAACATTCCCTACAATATAATTTCATACTTAGTATGGGAGGAGGATAAAAAAAGAAGTCACCCCCCTTCTCTTGAGAGAAGAGTCTATATGTACTCTCATTGCTATAGTTATTTCTCCATTGTCTTTATAAAAAATTTCTCCATTACTGTTTGTTTTTTTCTGTAAATCACAAAATGCCACCTCTCCCCAAAACAAAATAGAATTCCAGCTGCTGAAAGAATAACGTTTCCTTAAAAATGATCTACAGAATCACTTGCTCGACAAATGATTTCTAGTCCTGTTTTGTCATTTATCTCCAAAACAAATACTATTTCAATTGTGTATTGTAATAGGCATTGGAACATTTCAAAAAAAATTTTAAGTTATATGTGACAATCTGAATAGAAGCATCCTAGGAGGTTAAGAATCCCTCTAGGAAAGTTCTTAAAGAGTTGAGTGTCTCCATGCAATTCTGGTTCCCTTTGAAAAACAGCTGGATAGGTCAGTGCTATAATTACTGCATCAAGTGGTTTAAAGGAAAGAAGATCTCTTTCCTGGTGTGAAGGGCAGGTGGATGCTTTCGTGTGGTTAGCCTCCCCATGGAAGCCTCAAAATAATATGAAGCTGAAATCTTTTAGTAGCATTTACACTGCCATGTTGAAAATATGTTGCTCTCCAGAAAAGAAATCAAATCACAGAGTATTTAAAAACTCATTTTAGACTGTAGCTCTTGTAGATATAAAGTAGTTATGTCATCTTCATGAGTCATTATTTCTTTCTCTGTTCAGCTTTAGCCTAAATGTTACAGCAGTTTCTTCACAGAAAGTATGTATTTCCATGAAAAGGGTAAAAAATTTAGCAGCTCATTGCCAAGAGGGGAAACTTTCAGGGTAGTAGTTCCCTGTAAATATCTGGAAATTCATTAGTGAATTACATTTAAAATATCACATGCTATGCTAGCTTATTTAGTATTCCTTTGGGAAACAGATCATCAGTGCACTGAATGAGTTTGATACAATTTGATATGACAAATGTTTCAAAACCTACTATGCGCAAGAAGCAATTTCTCTGCTTTTGGAAGCCGGTTTAATAATTAAGACTAAAACTACCAATTAGTGCATCCTTTTGAGTCTATTCACGTGCCAAAATTCTTTCAGTCCTCATATAATTTTACCTGTTTTAGGAGAAAGAACAAAAATATGTGTACATGGAGAAGATGAAACAAAATGATACAGTAAGAAATTCACACTTGGAGTCTGGGTGTATGTGTCATTTGCAATCACTTGAAGCAAACAATCCAATTTCTTTCCTTGTGGTGCTTTCTACCTAAATGGAGGTAGATTTTTTTGGACATGGTGCCATATGTCATTACTAATGTAGCTACATTACGTGATGAAGATGAAGGTAATAATGATGACGGTAAAAGCAATGATAGTAATGATGATAATAATAATAATACCAACAATAATGGCAGCTACCATGATATGGTGGCTACTCCACTGGTTGTTCTACGTGTGTCGTATCTTTATTTCTCTTAACAATACAACAAAAAGAATATTATTATTTCTAATTAACAAACGAGTAAACTTCACTTTAAGAATTAAGGACCCCTTTATGGGTCTCACTAAAGCTAAGAAGTGGAATAAACCAATGCCACCTTCTGTGCAGGGACTGGGATTTTCCCACTACTCAGTTATCCCCTCCTATACCCACACACACACTGTTACTCTAAATTTCCATCTTACAATAGGGTGGTAATCCACAGGTTTAGTAAAATACCCCAGGACAGGAAAACTGTCCAATGTGCATAAATTGACAAACTAATTATCTACATCTACATTTTTGTCTCCATCCTGCCAAAAGGGCCATAAATGAACATGACCAATGCTAATAATTGAATCTACCCATTGTTAGAGCACTTTTCCTTTTTAAAAATGTCAAGTATTCTGCACGCCTACATCTACCTTTCATCTTACTTCTTAGATTATAGGACTAGGATGGTTATCTCTGCCCCAACTGGAAAGCATCTGAGAGCACGGATCACATAGTTCTTAGAATCAAGATCACTTAACTCCACTAACTCCGCACAAAGGCAGAGACCTCCAGGCAATTGTTCATGTGCTCTGGTTAAACTACATGCTTGCCCTTTGCTGAATAAACGTTAAAAATCATCTTTCCTCAAACTTAAATATGTGTGTGTACAACTTTGAATTTTGTATGTCTGTCCTGCATGCCAGGAGGGTAATTTAGCTCCAACCCTGTGATCTAGCAGTTATATTTCTAAGGTACTAGCCTACGAAAATACTTCTAAATGTGCAAACGACAGTTTGAAAAGAATGTTTTTATAGCATTATCTGGAATAGTAAAAAAAAAACATTAACAGCCTAAAGTTCTATCATGTGGAAAGGATCGAATAAATTATACTGTACACCCTAAAAAAAAGTATTCCAAATTTCTATACAATTCTTCAATTTCATACCCACAAAGTATCAAAAATGAAACACGAAATTCTTACAGATACCGACAAATCATTAAAAGCCTAAAAGACATCTCAATATGCCCCAAACTTTTCTCACCAAAACCCCTTTTTCTGCTGTCTTCACCATCCCAGCTAATGGGAATGTCGTCTTTTATCTTGCTCTCACACCCCACATCCAATCTGTCACCAAATCCCATCAACTCTACCTTCAAAATGCACCTCCAATTCCACCACTTCTCCCCCTGTCCAGCGCTGCCGCTCTGGTCCATATGCCACCATCTGTCCTTCTCGTGATGGTTTTTACAGGCTCCCAACTGATGCTCCTGCTTCTGCCCCACATAGCAGCCAGAATGATCCTCCTTTGTATTAGAGGAGTCAGATTATGGCATTCTTTCTCCCAAAAGCCTACAAAAAATTCTCATCTCGTCTCAAATGAGTGGAAGCCAAAATCTTGACCGTGACCTCGTGGCCCGTGGCCCCGTTACTTCTGACCTGACCTTCTGACCCCGTGCTTGCTCCCCTCCAGCCACTCTGACCTCCTTATAGCTCCTCCCAACACGTCAGGAATGCTCCCCTCTAGGACCTCTTCTCTGCATGTTCCTTCTTCCTAGAAATCCACCCCGGAGATGCACACGGCTTCTCCCCTCACTTACTTCAGGCCCTTTCTCAAATGTGACATCCGTAGTGAGTCTTTTCCTGACCTACCCGTATACCTTTGCACTCTTTCCGAACCCCTGACCTCTACGCCCTGATTTCGTTTTCTTCATAGAACGTGTTGCATTTTAACTTGCTCTTTACTCTGTTTATTGTCTGTCTTCCTCACCCCACCCACACCAGATTGTAAATCCCATGAGGGCAAGCTTTTATTGTTTATTTATTTATTTATTTTACTGTTTTGTTCACTGCTTTATCCCAAGCACCTAGAACTGTGCCTGACCTATAATAGATGTTCAATAAATGCTTAATGAAAAACTTTATATAGAAACAAAATATCCACGCAACACATACAAACATCACCCTAACAGAAAATTAACAAGTCTTCTTGGTGAAGCTCTTCTTCACTGCTGAACCACTTCATTTCTTATTCAAACATCAGGATATGCTGAATGGTATACTTAGTCCCAAATCAAAGACTAAAATGCAATTTACTAATTAAAATAGTGGATTTTAAAGGCTGGTATTTTTATTTTTAAAACAGCTTCCTTGTACATCTTAATGAAAGTGCTTTTCTGTAAAAAAAATTTTTCTCCCTCTGCTTCCTGGCAGGCTAGTTATATTCATATTCTAGCATGGACATGAATATTCTGTCCTCTATTTCCAAATATGAATGTTATTGAGAAGAACTCTAGAGGCATGTGTTTCACGCAGAGATTCGTTTTGGGAGAGGGGCTTGATTTTCCGTCTATCAATTCATGATTAAAGCTAATTTCAAGGTGATCCATACATTTATAATGAAGATGTTTTCTTCAGGCTATGTCAAAGTTGGACAGAAGCCTTCAAGCTATTTTATTAACATGCTCAGCCTCTGCTCTAGCCATATCATTTGTTACATTAGACATGTTCTCTAAGCTATATCGCATTTTTAGTAGCTAAAAAAAAAATCCCCTGACTCATACCCTTGCTCAATAATAATTTATTTTCCTTATCTGGGTTTTTAAACCTTTTCCAAAGACCATGCTTACTTAAAGATTGAGAATATCCTCTGATAGGCTGAAGAGTATAAAGAAACAGCCCTAGACTAAAAACTATTGCCTCATTAATCTATAACCATCTCTAAATATTTAACACTACTTCTGAAAGAAAGGGTACCTTAAATTTTCCAATGGGTTTCTTTTCAGTGATTCAGGTCGCCACAGGTTTGGCTGTTTGGAAGGTTCACTCTTGCTGTGATTTCCTCAGCGTAAGAAGAGCTTAATTCTCAGGCTGACTGACAGTCTCACGCGGGATTGTGTTCTAAAAAGCCCCTCCTCTTGCCAACATCTGTCTATTTATTTCAGATACAGAATAGACACTGAACTTCTTAAAACGTACAGTGAGTGCTAGGTCCCAGATGTAATTAAAGTTGAAACAACCAGAAGTACAAATAGCTCTCAGAAAGGTATGTGAGAAGAATAAAGGCTTACCTTAACACGAGCCATTAAAGGTCCCTCTCAACGTGACCTCCAATTGCCTTGGCAGGTGATGGAGTGAAAAACCTAAAATCGCATCTATTACAAATACAGATGTAATGTGAATTGCAAACAGAGGAATGCTGATGTTTGTATAAATCCTCTTAAGATGGTGGCGACCCTTACTGAAAACAGGAGCCCAGCAGGACAGACACCATTTTGACTTATAAAGTGAACTGGCACAACAGCCAAAATGGACAAATGTGGTGTCCTTAGGCTAAGTGCGGAAAGTTAATATTAATGAGCATAAGTGGTATCATTAGATATACGCTCATTAATATTAACTTTCCCCTCCAGCGCTAAAAAAAATAGAACATTTTAAATAAATCAATTCATTTAGGATCAGCCTTGTAGACTTGGCTTCTGGCTCAATATAGAGCAGTGAGGGATGAACAAGGCAAATTACTGAATTCTCTCCTCTAATCGTACGGTCCTATGAATAAAAATCTCCCCATGCATTTGGTATTCTAGTGAAAATTACTCCGATGTCTGGATATCTTATTTAGCTTTGAAAAAAGAAACGTGGATGCACGATTTTAGCAACAACAAAAAAATAAGCAAAGCATCTTGTGGTCCTCTGAAATGATTAATAGAAAAGTGATTGGAATTAATCACAAACACAAGAGGAAGCTGAAATTAGAGAGGGTTATTAAGATACTCTCTGCTGTTTAATCTCACCCCCTTATCAACACATTAACCTTGTTTCCTCTGCCTGAGCCCTGCGTCCTACAGCAAAATTAGGTCAGAAATTCACATCAGATCAGATCAGCTGACTCATTCCAGCAAGACCCTGACACGATGCAGATTTGGGTTTCATTCTAGATAGGAGTATGGCTGAGGGCTTTGGGGGTTTGCTCCCTATGCTTTAAGCACAGGAGATAGAGCTGGCTGTAGAGTATTTCTGAAAGTTTCTGAACCCTGTTTCATTTAACGGTCCTCACTTCACCTGAACAAAATGAACATCCATTTTCATACACAAATAGAGCATTTCATTTTTCTACATACCTGCAATTAAATCAAACCCAGTGAGATTACCTATTCGTGACCAAAGTAGCTATTCATGTTGCACTGAATGGATATCGCTCGCTAAGATGTACTTCAGTAAATGCTCCCTATTTCCATAAAGTCTGTCACAAATCATGAGTATGATTCCAGAAGCCATAACTATCTAAATAGGATTTATGTAACTGTTAACATTTCTCTAGTAAGAGCTCTCAATGTAATTATGTCTTTGGGTAATCATTTAAAATATTAACCAATTCTAAACTTTGGTATCAGAATCGTTTGCTTTTTTTAAGTAACAATGCTTTAGTAAAGGGAAAGCAATTTTTTTTTAATTTTTACTTTTTTTTTCTGTATCGTCTAAAGGATGAACTTTCCTGGTGCTTTGTTTCTCTTTGACTAACAGAGATACTGAAACCTTCAAATTTAAATAAGTTCCAAGTATATATCCTAATATACAAATGCATGTATTTTTTTAAAGGAGCTGTAACTAATCTAATTCCATTTCTGACTGTCACTTTTAAACAGGAAATATAACCTCATATAGATCCCTTGAGGGCATCCACAGGGAACAGAGACATTCCTAATCAGCTTAAGTAGTCCTTTGTGTCAGAACCACTTTGCTAAAGTCCAGAGCTGTCTTGCGGACTTGCAATGTTTGGGAGAATTTCACTAATGTAGCATTTGTTTTATTAGAAAAAAAAAAATTCAACCCCTTTCTACAACAGAAAAAATACTCAGAAAGGCATGTACTGGGAGCACATTTTCTTGTTGCTTTTTATTTAAGAGATATGTCCTATATTGTTTTCAAAATACTGTGGCTAATAGTAAAATGAGACAATGCAGGGACTAGCTCCAGAATCCAGATAGAAAAATTCACATGAAGGGAAGGAAGCCTCAAACCTAAGCATGCATCGTTTGGTATACCAGATGATCTTTTATTGCCCCTCTTCCTCAGTGAATATTCTTACTGGATGTCCTGAACAAGATGTTTCCTGTAAAGAGTGACTCCTCAAAGCAGACATATGTTCACAGGTACACACAGGTACTGCCTTACAGGTTGTTTGTAACCAGACTGTTCTCATTGGTCAGTTGCCTCCTTCTTAATGGCTAGTGCCTATGTGTGTCAATGGTTCAATATACCTATCATCTCTGTCTTAAACATCCCTCTTCACCCACACACAGGACAAACTAGGGTTTTGTAACCCATCTCAAGTGATCTCACTCATTTGAAACTGTAGGTTTTGCATGTTTCTTTTCTAATAGGCTTTTTAATAAAAAATAAAATCTCATTTAACAGTGCCTGCAGAAAACCATTAGAATTTAAAATAGCAGAAATGATGAGCTACTGAAATATTTTTTTTCATTCTCCATTAACTTTTCACCTTTGAGTCTCTCTCTCTCTTTCTTTCTCACCAAATGTTATCTGGAGCTGTTAAGAAAAGTACTAACGAACAGTATCACTTTTTATGTATTTGAAATGTTTCACCCAATAAGACTTTTCAGTAAAATCCCATTTGAGAAATGGAAGTGAAGGTACAAGAAAGTTAGTAGTGACAAAGGACTCAAGTTAGTTTAAAAATAAGGAATTGGGCTCAGAAAGCGTAAGTGACTTAGAACACTGAGAATGTGATGAGGGTATTCCTTTTCTAAGAGCTCAGTGTTTTAAGCTTCCCAGCTTCAACACAAAAGGCATTTTAGCACACATGTGATCCAGAAGGTCAATCATATGAAACCCTATTTCCGTTTTGAAGCAAATCCCTGGCAGTCTGCACATTTCTGAAATTGCAACTGGCATATTTCACAGAGAATTATCATCAATGCCTTTTCAAGGTCAAACATGCTCCATCTTTAGATTTTTCAGCATTTATATCCTATATATTAAATCATAGTATATATTAAAGAAGGCATTCGGCAGACGTGCTAAAGAATTTTAATTGATTAGACTGTGTTCGTTAATGTCATGTTGAATTTTCTCTACAACTTGACATAAATTGCACGTTAAAAGTATTAAATTATGTGTGAAATTTAGATGTGGGCATTCTGCTTTGGTCGCCATCTCTGGAACTCAGAATTCCTGTGTGACCAGAATCTTGCTCGGGAATTTTCAAAAATTTTAAAAATACACTTCCTATTAGGAACATTGTTGAAGCAATTCTAAAAATGTACTGTGAGAATATTCTATATAATATTTAAGATTTATTATATTTTTAAATTGTCAGAATCCCAGAATACTGGTCACCATATGAACAAAATAAAAATTAAATTTGAACATTTCAACGGGTACTGAGATGGAATAACTTGAGCTATCTGCAGCTATAGCCCCACCCCAAGTCAGGGAGGACTTTAGTCTCCTCCTGCTGCCCAAGCATGACACTTTTGGCTCCTTTCATGTTTTCTCTCTCCAACTCTTCCCAAGACAACATCCAGAGACTACTATGTATGTCCTCACACAGTGCATGGGCCCTGCTTTTGTAAAAGAAAGTCATCTGGACAACATGGATGGATCATAATACTAAGTGACGTAAATATCCTATGATATCACTTATATGTGGAATCTAAAAAAAGAATGATACAAATGAACTTATTTACAAAACAGAAAGAGACTCACAGACTGAAAATAAACTTATAGTTGCTAAAGGGGAAAGGAGGGGAGGGATAAATTAGGAATTCGGGATTAACAGATACACACTATGATATATAAAATAGATAAACAACAAGGACCTACTGTAGAGCACAGAGAACTATATTCAGTATTTTGTAATAATGTATAAAGGAAAAGGATCTGAAAAATTATATATATATCTTCACTTTGCTGTACACCTGAAACATTGTAAATCAACTATACTTCAATAAAAAACAACAACAACCTCAACAAAAAATAAACAAAAAAGAAAGTCATCTGAGAAGTCTCAAAATTTAGAAGATTTTACTAGTATTTTTTCTCTTCCAAAGATATTTGCACTTTAAATTAGGATTCCAGAAAACATTTGGGGGAAAGAGTGTAGGAAAGAGTGGGGAGGAGTTACTGATAGCAAGATACATACTACGTCTTTCAGTTCCGAGCGTGTGTGATACCTATGGCACAATAATAAAATGGTGTTTGAGGAGCCAGGTTTGGGACCGTCATACAGAATTAGTCATCCGTTCATTCATCGCTCAGTCACCTGTACATCGTGGCTGAACACTCCTATCTGAAATACTTGAGATCCCATCCCTTCCCACCTACTCAAGGACATAATCACAGTAATTTTTCCTTCCCTCTCTTAAGTCGTTAACATTTCCCTTTCTACTGTAATCTTTCATATCAGCATTTCAGATAAGCTAGTTTTCGCTCTGCTTAAAGGGAAAAACCACTAAAACAGAACACTATAGACCTCTCTTCCCCCTTCAACTGCTCTCCATATTTGTGAATTTTGTTTAACCTCGAAAGTTCCTAAAATAGTTCTCTATTCCTCTCTTCCTTGTTTCAATTCCTCTTTTCGCATCCTCTTGTGAACATGACTCCACTGCGTTTTGTCCCCAGACCTCCACCAAAACTGTTCTTGTCAACAACACCAATGTAGTAAAAGGCATTATTCAATCCTCAGGATTCAATATATTTGATCTACCAGTAAAATCTCTCTTCTTTAATCACTTTTGTCATTTCACTCTGAGGCAACACCCGCCTTGGAGATTCTTCTCTTATCCCACTAGCTGTTCTTACTGGATTCTTCTACTGTTCCTGTCATGTAAACAGTTAGGTGTCCCAAGGAACAGTCCTGTGTGCTTTTATCCTCTCTAGCTAATTTTAGGTCCTAGGGATCCTTAACCAGGCTCATGACTGTAAAAAATCTATGACTCTCATATTAAAACCTCCAGGTTTGATCTCCACCATGAGCCCTGGATCCAACTGCCTATCCAGAATTCTCCACTTGAATATCTAAAAGAGCTCCCAGCACTGGCTTATGAAAGCTGAACTCCCATTCCCCCACCATTTAAACTAAATTTACTCCTGTTTTAGTCTTTACCATTTCATTAAGTGGATACAGCATTCTTCTAGTTGTTTCAGGAAAAACGAAACATAACATAACAACAACAGAACCAGAAGAGCAACGAGACAAACTTGAGAGCCATCTTCAATTCCTTTCTCTTATTCAACTTCTATGTCTCATCAATTAGAAACTTTCACTGGTGCCCCAAATTTTAGCATTTTATGCCACATTTACTAGTACCACCCTGGTCCAAACTACCATCATCTCTCACTTGAATTACTGCAAAAGCTTTCTCTCTGAATTCCCTGCATCCAACTATGCCCTGTCCATCTGTTCAACACATAAAAACCAGAGTAATCCTTGTTAAAAAAGGGCAGTTTAGGGTATACCATACCTCTGCTCAAGAAATCTTCAATGAATTTTTTTTTTCTTTTAGAGTAAAACATGAACTTATAATGCTCTACATTACCTGGTGGCCCCACTACCAGTCGAACTTAGACCCCTTCCACCTTTGCTTGGTCACCACATGACACCTTCCCTTCTTAGAACACATCAAACTTGCTGTTTCTTCTGTCGAGAATTCTCTTCCCCAGACAGCCATGTGGCTCCTGTCTCTGGCAACAGGCTCCCAATGTCTAATGTGTCTGCTCAGCTGTTGTTGGATTTCAGAGGTCTTCCCTGGCCTCTATTCTTATTGCCCTCACCCTGCTTTATTTTACAGTGTAAACATTTATTACCACCTGTCATATATATTTATTTATATTTATTTCTTTCATGTTGCCTCTCTCTCACCCTCCTCTCAGAATATAATTCTTTTATAACCAGGAACTTTGTTCTGTTCATTGCTGTCTCATAAAGGTCTAGAACATTTCCTGGCACTTAGTAAGGTTTCAATAAATATTTCACCAATGAATGAATATACTTAACAGCAAGTTGTTTATTGAACAATAAGTTGGCTTCAGATCCTGTTCTAAGAACTGTATATACCAATAGTCATTCTTCTCATGAAACTTACATTGTAACTTGAACATCATCAACCACGTCACATATTGTGTGCATGGTTTGCTCATTGTCTCTAATCACCTTGACCTCAGGTGAGAGATGCCCTATCTAGCTCACGGGTTCAGCATCATTTCTTGCTTCCAGGATTAAAGCCTCTATGCCTGATGCCTTATTTCATGGGTGGGGTCAGAATTCAACTTGAACATCAGCTCACTTTACTATGACCTGGCAGTCTGTTGACCTCTAGTTGGTGTCCCCATGCCTGGGACATTGGTTTATTCTTCAACTCTACCCACATCTACTGACAAATCCCGAATAGCCTCATCATCTAAGATGCCACCGTCACTAGGTCACCGCGACATGAAGCACACGCCTTTATAACTCTCCTGCGGGGAACGCCAACTACTGTGGCAACAACAGCCTTACAAGCAACACTGCTACGGAACCTTGAGAGTAAGCCGGCTTCAGGCATACCTACTCCCACATCTCTGGCTTATGTCCTGCCATGGAAACAATGAAAGTGCACAGTAACTGAACATCTAGCTCCTCAAACGCCAGATCCTAGAAGGCTCTTGTTTCTTCCTGCTACCAGTGGGTTCTTCATTTGCCTCCTAATCTGATTATAGAAAGATAAACTGCTAATTTAAAACTGACAAGTAGGGATTTCCCTGGTGGCACAATGGTTAAGAATCTGCCTGCCAATGCAAGGGACATGGGTTCGAGCCCTGGTCCAGGAAGATCCCACATCCCACATGCCACGGAGCAACTAGGCCTGTGCACCGTAACTACTGAGCCTGTGCTCTAGAGCCTGGAGCCACAACTACTGAGCCTGTGTGCCACAACTGCTGAGGCCCGCGCACCTGGGGCCCGTGCTCACCACAATGAGAAACCCGCGCACCACAACAAAGAGTGGCCCCCGCTCTCTGCAACTAGGGAAAGCCAGCATGCAGCAACGAAGACTCAACACAGCCAATAAATAAATACATTTATTAAAAAATAAAACTGACAAGTACCTCTTTTTCTCCCCTCTTTGAATCTTTACTTATTTGATACAAGAAAGAACACTCATACTCAGAAGAACTGTTTCAAACAAGACATCGACATTGATTAAACATACACCTCCCCCCCAACACACACACACACAGGGTGGGTGACTTCTCTTGCCCTTACTCTGTTCTTAAGCAGGGCTAGACTACAGTTTTATATTGTGTTGACAGTGTGATGTGGAAGCAAAATTGTCCAGATCGTTTGGGACTTTTTCAATTCAATGTGTGATCTGAACTATCTTTATGTTTATGGCTTGTAATATAATTCTAGAAAATATTGCTTTGTTAATGTAGCAGGAACTAACACAAAGTTTACTTAACTGAATTTCCTGGACCTCATTTACCATGCAATGACAGGGTTTTGCTGTGTCTCCACCTACCTAAATTCCAGCCCCTGTCCCCTGGACTTCTGACTCCTTGGAATTGTTGGTAATGCCCCTTTGAACACTTGACCACTTAAAATGAGTCATTTTTACTTTCTTAATATCTATGGATCTTTAGATAGAAACTTTATGAGGTTGTTGATGAAACACAGAAGCTAATAATACAGTGATAAGCACCCTGGGGTGCTCTGTACAATCTAATAGAACTATTCAGCAAATAATTTTGTCTCTATGCTTAGAGAAAAGAGTGAATTATGTTTAATGGCAAGATTGGGAAACTTTAGATTTTAGAGATGAAGTTACTTTAGAAATCACGTAGGATAACCTTTTTTGTTCTGAGTTTCCGAAACCTTAGACTCACAAAAGTAAATTAAAATGTTTACATACATATAGAAGTTCAGGGCTTCCCTGGTGGTACAGTGGTTAAGAATCTGCCTGCCAGTGCAGAGGACACGGGTTCGACCCCTGGTCTGGGAAGATCCCAAATGCCTCGGAGCAACTAAGCCCACATGCCACAACTACTGAGCCTGTGCTCTAGAGCCAGAGCTCCACAACGAGAGAAGCCACAGCAATGAGAAGCCCGTGGGCACCGCAACGAAGAGTAGCCCGCTTGCCCGAAGACCCAATGCAGCCAAAAATAAATAAATAAAATAAATAAATGTATAAAAAAATACATCTTGGTTTAAAAAAAAAAAGTTCATCAGAGGTACTTAGCAGAAAACAAAAAAGTTGTTCTAAGAAAGGGCACTTAGTGCATCCTAGAAAGGAACCTGTGGTACCAACTAAAATTAGGTAGAAATAAAAAATAACATATCTCAGAATAACATCTGCAATTATGAATACGTTTATCAAGCATGCCATTTTACAAATCTTTGTATACCTGGTAATAGAATAGATTTCCATTTGAATAGTCCAGAGAAAAAGATGACACTCTTTCAACTAATCTTGTACAAAATTTCCAAATCTCTCGCCCTCTTTCTCTCTCTCTTCCTTCCCACCCTCTCGTACAGAGTTGTTTGCCATTAAATGATTGGAATAGTGCATCCTTACCTAGCTTCTTTATAAGAATCAATAGTTTACCTTAAAAGAATATGTTCTTTTCCTTCATATCATAATGTTCACAGAGAGTAAGCAAAAGGATTAATTCCAGATTAGATGAAAAATCCACCAACTGGCTATCAAAATAGCTTATTATTACCATTCAGTTATCCAGGCAATTGATGGATTCATTTCCTAAATTCTGTCTCTTTGCACTTAGTAAATGGACTCCATTGAAGAAATAGGACTCCATCAAACACATATCTCTACCTGTAACCCCGCAACACATACACTCAGAAAATATTGTAACATTTTTTGGAAAAATCAAAAGATGTGTATCCTTACTTTGGTCTCAGCACGCTAGGGAACTTAGCCTCCATTTGGAGGCTGCAATCGGGGCTCATTTGCTTGTAGCAGGTAGGTTTTGCAGCATAAAAGTCATTTCATTTGAACAAACCTGGGGCACTCAGTACCAGACAAGAGATGTAATAGCCACAGAATTCTACACAGAGGGCACACACTGAGTATTCCACTTCAGAAACTCACATAATTATAATTACTGACAAGTCTTTTCATAATCTAGGAAGATGGTGAACTCTCTCATAAGGATGATACAAAGACCATTAAATATAGAGATTTTCATTAAATATTAAAGTGTGTGTTCCCTTAATCTTTTATCGAGAGATTGTTCAGTATGAACTTTTATTTAGAGGAAACTGAATTCTTTCCCCACCCCATCTGCCTCTCCATACTCACGACACAAAAGTAAAACAACTTTTGTTAACTAAGGCAAGTGTCCTGTCTGCGTTGTGTTTTCATCACAGTTGAGAAGACACTTTTACATTGTCTCCTCAAGTCTAACTTTGACAAACCCCTTCTTGACCAGGTGACAGCATCACAGCCTCTGCAGAACTCACAGATACCCTGAGGTGTGCAAAACTCAGAACACTTTCATTTATACTTACCGTTTTATTGCTTCTTCTTGTCTTCGGCGTTTTTCATTCTTTTCCTTCAAGTAGGCCAGGTTTGTTTCATTTCTCAAGCGATCATTTTCTCGCGCAATGTCCGATGCATTCTGAATAACCAATCCGTCGTAGGCCTTCATCCCCATATCCTCAATATACTGGAGAAATGTGTCCAGAGGGTCTTCCTCAGGATTAGAACTCATCATCCTGGAGGATTTCATGTGAAAAGGAACACTTCCTGTGGGATGAGAACACATTTTACCTTCATCAAAGATGTGGATAAAAGCAAGGTGCTGCTTATTCTCTTAACATCTTGTCAGCCCCAAACTCCAATGATTATGGCGGGATCTACTTGGAGAAAATGTCTCATTAGAAATTACAGTCGGGAGGCTTCCGGGAAAATGGCGGAAGAGTAAGACGCAGAGATCACCTTCCTCCCTACAGACACACCAGAAATACATCTACACGTGGAACAACTCCTACAGAACACCTACTGAACGCTGGCAGAAGACCTCAGACCTCCCAAAAGGCAAGAAACTCCCCACGTACCTGGATACGGCAAAAGAAAAAACAGAGACAAAAGAATAGGGATGGGACCTGCACCAGTGGGAAGAAGCTGTGAAGGAGGAAAGGTTTTCACACGCTAGGAAGCCCCTTCTCGGGCGGAGACTGCGGGTGGCGGAGGGGGAAGCTTCGCAGCCACGGAGGAGAGCACAGCAACAGGGGTGCGGAGGGCAAAGCGGGTAGATTCCCGCACAGAGGATCAGGGCCGACCGGCACTCACCAGGCCGAGAGGCTTGTCTGCTCACCCGCCGGGGCGGGCGGGGCTGGGAGCTGAGGCTCGGGCTTCGGTCGGAGCGCAGGGAGAGGACTGGGGTTGGCGGCATGAACACAGCCTGCAGGGGTTAGTGCGCCACGGCTAGCCGGGAGGGAGTCCGGGGAAAAGTCTGGACCTGCCGAAGAGGCAAGAGACTTTTTCTTCCCTCTTTGTTTCCTGGTGCGCGAGGAGAGGGGATTAAGAGCGCTGCTTAAAGGAGCTCCAGAGACGGGCCGTGAGACGCGGCTAAAAGCGTGAACCCCAGAGACGGGTATGAGACGCTAAGGCTGCTGCTGCCGCCACCAAGAAGCCTGTGTGCGAGCACAGGTTACTATCCATACCCCGCTTCCTGGGAGCCTGGGCAGCCCGCCACTGCCAGGGTCTCGGGATCCAGGGACAACGCCCCCGGAAGAACGCACAGCGCGCCTCAGGCTCGTGCAACGTCATGCCGGCCTCTGCCGCCGCAGGCCCGCCCCGCACTCCGTGCCCCTCCCTCCCTCCGGCCTGAGTGAGCCGGAGCCCCCGAATCAGCGGCTCCTTTAAACCCGTCCTGCCTGAGCGAAGAACAGACGCCCTCCGCCGACCTACACGCAAAGGCGGGGCCAAATCCAAAGCTGAGCCCCTGGGAGCTGTGAGAACAAAGAAGAGAAAGGGAAATCTCTCCCTGCAGCCTCAGAAGCAGCAGATTAAAGCTCCACAATCAACTTGATGTCTGTGGAATACATGAATAGACAACGAATCATCCCAACTTGAGGACGTGGACTTTGAGAGCAAGATTTATTCTGTATAGCTTTGCTTCCACCATTTGTCCTCCGGTTCTATCCGTCCGTTTTTATTTTTTGTGTTTTTTTTTAATTTTTTTCTTAATAATTATTTTTTTATTTTAATAACTTTATTATATTTTATCTTACTTTATTTTATTTTACTTTATCTTCTTTCTTTCCTTCCTTCCCTTCTTCCTTCCTTCCTCCCTCCCTCTCTCCTTTCTTTCTTTCTACTTCTACTAATTCTTTCTTTCTACTTTTTCTCCCTTTTATTCTGAGCCATGTGGATGAAAGGCTCTTGGTGCTGCAGCCAGGAGTCAGTGCTGTGCCTCTGAGGTGGGAGAGCCAACTTCAGGACACTGGTCCACAAGAGACCTCCCAGCTCCACATAATATCAAACGGCGAAAATCTCCCAGAGATCTCCATCTCAACACCAGCACCCAGCTTCACTCAATGACCAGCAAGCTACAGTGCTGGACATCCTATGCCAAACAACTAGCAAGACAGTAACACAACCCCACCCATTAGCAGAGAGGCTGCCTAAAATCATAATAAGTCCACAGACACCCCAAAACCCACCAACAGACGTGGACCTCCAAACAGAAAGACAAGATCCAGCCTCATTCACCAGAACACAGGCACTAGGCCCCTCCACCAGGAAGCCTACACAACCCACTGAACCAACCTTAGCCACTGGGGACAGACACCAAAAACAATAGGAACTACGAGCCTGCAGCCTGCAAAAAGGAGACCCCAAACACACTAAAATAAGCAAAATGAGAAGACAGAAAAACACACAGCAGATGAAGGAGCAAGATAAAAACCCACCAGACCTAACAAATGAAGAGGAAATGGGCAGTCTACCTGAAAAAGAATTCAGAATAATGATAGTAAAGATGATGCAAAATCTTGGAAATAGAATGGACAAAATGCAAGAAACATTTAACAAGGACCTAGAAGAACTAAAGACGAAACAAACAACGATGAACAACACAATAAATGAAATGAAAAATACTCTAGATGGGATCAATAGCAGAATAACTGAGGCAGAAGAATGGATAAGTGACCTGGAAGATAAAGTAGTGGAAATAACTACTGCAGAGCAGAATAAAGAAAAAAGAATGAAAAGAACTGAGGACAGTCTCAGAGACCTCTGGGACAACATTAAACACACCAACATTCGAATTATAGGGGTTCCAGAAGAAGAAGAGAAAAAGAAAGGGACTGAGAAGATATTTGATGAGATTATAGTTGAAAACTTCCCTAATATGGGAAAGGAAATATTTAATCAAGTCCAGGAAGCACAGAAAGTCCCATACAGGATAAATCCAAGGAGAAATATGCCAACACACATATTAATCAAACTGTCAAAAATTAAATACAAAGAAAACATATTAAAAGCAGCAAGGGAAAAACAACAAATAACACACAAGGGAATCCCCATAAGGTTAACAGCTGATCTTTCAGCAGAAACTCTGCAAGCCAGAAGGGACTGGCAGGACATATTTAAAGTGATGAAGGAGAAAAACTGGCAACGAAGATTACTCTACCCAGCAAGGATTTCATTCAGATTTGATGGAGAAATTAAAACATTTACAGACAAGCAAAAGCTGAGAGAGTTCAGCACCACCAAACCAGCTTTACAACAACTGCTAAAGGAACCTATCTAGGCAAGAAGCACAAGAGAAGGAAAAGACCTACAATAACGAACCCAAAACAATTAAGAAAATGGGAAGAGGAACATAAATATTGATAATTACCTTAAATGTAAATGGACTAAATGCTCCCACCAAAAGACACAGATTGGCTGAATGGATACAAAAACAAGACCCATATATTTGCTGTCTACAAGAGACCCACTTCAGACCTAGAGACACATACAGACTGAAAGTAAGGGGATGGAAAAAGATATTTCATGCAAATGGAAACCAAAAGAAAGCTGGAGTAGCAATTCTCATATCAGACAAAGTAGACTTTAAAATAAAGACTATTAGAAGAGACAAAGAAGGACACTACATAATGATCAAGGGATCAATCCAAGAAGATATAACAATTGTAAATATTTATGCACCCAACATAGGAGCACCTCAATACATAAGGCAAATACTAACAGCCATAAAAGGGGAAATCAACAGTAACACATTCATAGTAGGGGACTTTAACACCCCACTTTCACCAATGGGGTGACAATGGACAGATCATCCAAAATGAAAATAAATAAGGAAACACAAGCTTTAAATGATACATTAAACAAGATGGACTTAACTGATATTTATAGGACATTCCATCCAAAAATAACAGAATACACATTTTTCTCAAGTGCTCATGGAATATTCTCCAGGATAGATCATATCTTGGGTCACAAGTCAAGCCTTGGTAAATTTAAGAAAATTGAAATTGTTTCAAGTATCTTTTCCAATCACAATGCTATGAGACTAGATATAAATTACAGGAAAAGATCTGTAAAAACTACAAACACATGGAGGCTAAACAATACACTACTCAATAACGAAGTGATCACTGAAAAACTCAAAGAGGAAATTAAAAAATACCTAGAAACAAATGACAATGGAGACATGATGACGCAAAATCTATGGGATGCAGCAAAACAGTTCTAACAGGGAAGTTTATAGCAATACAATCCTACCTTAAGAAACAGGAAACATCTCGAATAAACAACCTAACCTTGCACCTAAAGCAATTAGTGAAAGAAGAACAAAAAACGCCAAAGTTAGCAGAAGGAAAGAAATCATAAAAATCAGATCAGAAAAAAATGAAAAAGAAATGAAGGAAACGATAGAAAAGATCAATAAAACTAAAAGCTGGTTCTTTGAGAAGATAAACAAAATTGATAAACCATTAGCCTGATTCATCAAGAAAAAAAGGGAGAAGACTCAAATCAATAGAATGAGAAATGAAAAAGAAGTAACAACGGACACTGCAGAAATACAAAAGACCATGAGAGATTACTACAAGCAACTCTAGGCCAATAAAATGGACAACCTGGAAGGAATGGACAAATTCTTAGAAATGAGCAACCTGCCAAGACTGAATCAGGAAGAAATAGAAAATATGAACAGACCAATCACAAGCACTGAAATTGAAACTGTGATTAAAAATCTTCCAACACACAAAAGCCCAGGACCAGATGGCTTCACAGGCGAATTCTATCAAACATTTAGAGAAGAGCTAACACCTATCCTTCTCAAACTCTTCCAAAATATAGCAGAGGGAGGCACACTCCCAAACTCATTCTACGAGGACACCAGCACCTTGATACCAAAACCAGACAAGGATGTCACAAAGAAAGAAAACTACAGGCCAATATCACTGATGAACATAGATGCAAAAATCCTCAACAAAATACTAGCAAACAGAATCCAACAGCACATTAAAAGGATCATACACCATGATCAAGTGGGGTTTATTCCAGGAATGCAAGGATTCTTCAATATATGCAAAACAATCAATGTGATACACCATATTAACAAATTGAAGGAGAAAAACCATATGATCATCTCAATAGATGCAGAGAAAGCTTTCGACAAAATTCAACACCAATTTATGATAAAAACCCTGCAGAAAGTAGGCATAGAGGGAACTTTCCTCAACATAGTAAAGGCCATATATGACAAACCCACATCCAACATTGTCCTCAATGGTGAAAAACTGAAAGCATTTCCGCTAGGATCAGGAACAAGACAAGGTTGCTCAGTCTCACCACTCTTATTCAACTTAGTTTTGGAAGTTTTAGCCACAGCAATCAGAGAAGAAAAGGAAATAAATGGAATCCAAATCAGAAAAGAAGAAGTAAAGCTGTCACTGTTTGCAGATGACATGATACTATACATAGAGAATCCTAAAGATGCTACCAGAAAACTACTAGAGCTAATCAATGAATTTGGTAAAGTAGCAGGATACAAAATTAATGCACAGAAATCTCTGGCATTCCTATACACTAACGATGAAAAATCTGAAAGTGAAATCAAGAAAACACTCCCATTTACCATTGCAGCAAAAAGAATAAAATATCTAGGAATAAATCTACCTAAGGAGACAAAAGACCTGTATGCAGAAAATTATAAGACACTGATGAAAGAAATTAAAGATGATACAAATAGATGGAGAGATATACCATGTTCTTGGATTGGAAGAATCAACATTGTGAAAATGACTCTACTACCCAAAGCAATCTACAGATTCAATGCAATTCCTATCAAACTACCACTGGCATTTTTCACAGAACTAGAACAAAATATTTCACAATTTGTATGGAAACACAAAAGACCCTGAATAGCCAAAGCAATCTTGAGAACGAAAAACGGAGCTAGAGGAATCAGGCTCCCTGACTTCAGACTATACTACAAAACTACAGTAATCAAGACAGTATGGTACTGGCACAAAAACAGAAAGATAGATCAATGGAACAGCATAGAAAGCCCAGAGATAAACTCACGTGCATATGATCACCTTATCTTTGATAAAGGAGGCAGGAATGTACAGTGGAGAAAGGACAGCCTCTTCAATAAGTGGTGCTGGGAAAACTGGACAGCTACATGTAAAAGTATGAGATTAGATCACTCCCTAACACCATACACAAAAATAAGCTCAAAATGGATTAAAGACCTAAATGTAAGGCCGGAAGCTATAAAACTCTTAGAGGAAAACATAGGCAGAGCACTCTATGATATAAATCACAGCATGATCCTTTTTGACCCACCTCCTAGAGAAATGGAAATAAAAACAAAAATAAACAAATGGGACCTAATGAAACTTCAAAGCTTTTGCACAGCAAAGGAAACCATAAACAAGACCAAAAGACAACCCTCAGAACGGGAGAAAATATTTGCAAATGAAGCAACTGACAAAGGATTAATCTCCAAAATTTATAAGCAGCTCAATAACAGAAAAACAAACAACCCAATCCAAAAATGGGCAGAAGACCTAAGTAGACATTTCTCCAAAGAAGATATACAGACTGCCAACAAACACATGAAAGAATGCTCAACTTCATTAATCATTAGAGAAATGCAAATCAAAACTACAATGAGATATCATCTCACACCAGTCAGAATGACCATCATCAAAAAATCTAGAAACAATAAATGGTGGAGAGGGTGTGGAGAAAAGGGAACCCTCTTGCACTGTTGGTGGGAATGTAAATTGATACAGCCACTGTGGAATACAGTATGGAGGTTTCTTTAAAAACTACAAATAGAACTACCATATGACCCAGCAATCCCACTACTGGGCGTATACCCTGAGAAAACCATAATTCAAAAAGAGTCATGTACCAAAATGTTCATTGCAGCTCTATTTACAATAGTCCGGAGATGGAAACAACCTAAGTGTCCATCATTGGATGAATGGATAAAGAAGATGTGGCACATATATACAATGGAATATTACTCAGCCATAAAAAGAAATGAAATTGAGCTATTTGTAATGAGGTGGATAGACCCAGAGTCTGTCATACAGAGTGAAGTAAGTCAGAAAGAGAAAGACAAATACCATATGCTAACACATATATATGGAATTTAAGGGAAAAAGAATATCATGAAGAACCTAGGGGTAAGACAGGAATAAAGACACAGACCTACTAGAGAATGGACTTGAGGATATGGGCGGCGGGAAGGGTAAGCTGTGACAAAGCGAGAGAGAGGCATGGACATATATACACTACCAAAGGTAAGGTAGATAGCTAGTGGGAAGCACCTGCATAGTGCAGGGAGATCAGCTCGGTGCTTTGTGACCGCCTGGAGGGCTGGGATAGGGAGGGTGGGAGGGAGGGAGACGCAAAAGGGAAGCGATATGGGAACATATGTATATGTATAACTGATTCACTTTGTTATAAAGCAGAAACTAACACACCATTGTAAAGCAATTATACTCCAATAAAGATGTTAAAAAAAAAAAGAGAGAAAGAAAGAAAGAAAGAAATTACAGTCAGAGTATTTAAAGTTAATATTAAATGAATGTTGCCTGGGTAGCAAAGACTTCTTCAAAGCACCAAAATTAGCAAATCAAAGGCTAAACCTCTCGCGCTGAAAGGTGATGTGAGGGTGCAAATATCTGGGGGAAGAAAAACGTAAGTTTATGTTAACAGAGTCATGATTTTGCTTCTCAAAAATGTGTTCATATACTAATAAGATACAGTAGAACCAAGGTTCACTTTTTTCTGATTACTACAAAGAGTTTTCTGTTCAATTTCAAATAAAATGATGTAATTATTTGGAATGAATTTTTTTTTTAATAAATTTACTTATTTATTTATTTAATTTGGCTGCACTGGGTCTTTGTTGCCACGCATGGGCTTTCTTCACTGCTTTGCGCGGGCTTCTCATTGCAGTGGCTTCTCTTGTTGCGGAACACTGGCTGTAGGCGCACAGGCTTCATAGTTGTGGCTCGCAGCATCTAGAGCGCAGGCTCAGTAGTTGTGGCGCACGGGCTTAGTTGCTCCACGGCACGTGGGATCTTCCCAAACCAGGGCTCGAACCCGTGTCCCCTGCATTGGCAGGCAGATTCTTAACCACTGCACTACCAGGGAAGTCCTGGAATGAATTTTCTTATTGTGTGTTTTCTTTGCAATTTAAAATTAAGATTTATGAATCTGAATAATTCATGCAAAATATAGCAGTAATCAAGGAAATACACATTTCTAATATCATTTGTCTTAGAAATAATCTCTTTTTGACCCTCCACTATTTTCCAAAATGGTGCTCTGTAATGGCTTTGTGCTGTAACTCAAATATCACAGATCACCAGGGCCACGTTAATCCTTACCAGTCTGGTAATTAAAGCGGTGGCAATTATGATGATCCTTGATACATGAGGTTTAAAAACCTGAGCCACAGAAGGGAATACTGAAAGCCAAAGTCAAATCAAAACAAAAACAGGAACATAGGACTTTCAAAGCTCACCTGTAAAATGCTGGAAATAATAGCACCCACCTCCTGCTTATGTGAAGATTATGAGAGGTGATGACTGTAGAGAACTTAGCATAAAGTTCAACAATAGTAAGAGTATACATAATAAAGTTAGCTAATATTATTGGCAGGACTAATAATGTAAAATGTGTATATATGTATAGATGGATGGGTGGATAAATAACCAGCAGGCTATAAAAGTCAGCATGCCTTGAAGTAGAGGAATCCAAAGAATCATAGAAATAAATGAAGCCGGAGATAGAAAAATTGTATTTTAATCAATCAAAAGTAGAACTGAAGTTTAATTAATTATATACAAGGGTAAGTATTTTACCCATCTAGCTTAATAACACTTATTGTCCTCAATCGCATATTCACTGTGATAAAGCAAAATCAATTAACAAGGAGAAAACACTGGCAATTTAAAAATTATAAATTACCTTAACATCTTTTACTTTCTTCAAAAGGCTCAGAAAGATATATATATTTTTAAATATCAGCCCAGCTTTTTAATGTAGAAGTCCTAGACCTTCATTTTTACCATTACAAATCATTTTCATTCTGATTTTTTTTATAAGAATAATCATGTTCCATAACCTGGATCGTAGCTATGGAAACTTCAGTTCTTATCAGAGTTTATTAGCATTTCAGCTGCCAGTCAATCCATATGTTACTTGAAGCTCAGTCTGAATTTAAGGATTTATTCCTCAATCTGTAAGAAATTGTTGAAACTAGATGGATGAGTGGTTTGTTGACTCATGATTTTCTGTTATGTTGTTTTCTTATGTTTGGTTTGGTTTGAAGCCATAATGGGCTGGCAAATGAAATGGACTTTTAATTCTAACTATCTAACGTAATAAATTGTATTTCATTATCAGCCTATCAGATTAGATGCTGAAGTGGTGAACACACATGGGAATGAAAAACTGCTGCCACAAATGATTGTAATTTGGGGGGGAAATGCAACATGATTCTCAAACAGCTAAAGCATTAGTATTATTGGGAATTCACTTCTACCAAAGACTACAGCACTAGGTGTGCTTAGGTAAAAAAAGATCTGCATAACCTTATGGAAATTAATTCTACCATAGTTAAGCAAACCAAGTCAGTGTTACAAGGATTCTAGGGAGAATGCCTCAGGATGGAAGATGGTCACTCCCACACTGCCCTGGAGCAAAATTGTCTATTTCCCACTGTGCAAGGCATTACCCAAAGATTTTTATTTCTTCCCTTAAGTTTTCCTCCCCATCCGGATGACACCAGTGATCCTTCACACAGTTTATATATTCCAAATATTAGCAAGGTTAATTGTGTACCTCTGAAAATTGATTATTTTCCTAAGTGGTCTTTCAAAGTGCCTGAAGTTTAAATTATGTTTATTCTGATAAAATATTAAATAATAAATCATAAAATATGTACACCATGGAGAGTCATAGTGTAAGATATTTTAAGTTGAGATGAAAATTTGGGGGATGAAAATCAACCATAAAATCTAGTAAAACTTCAGAGCAATGAAAATTGGATGTTGGTGAACATGCTTTTGTCATCCAATTCTAGAGGATAATTGTTTCTACAATCATTTATTTATGCAAGTATTTCTTGAGCACATATTATGAACTAGGCACTGATAAAGGCAGAATCGTGTCCCTCTAGACGTTCACACTGCAGTGAAAGAACACAACAAATAAATAATCGCAATACAGTGTAACAAGGGCGCGGGTTCATTTGGCAATGTTGGCATTCACTAGTTTGTCATGGTTATGTTCACCATTTTTGAGGATGAGCAAAGAACACTTTTTAACAATTATATCTAGTCTTCAAAAGTAAAAATAAAAAATAGACTTGGGCCCTACCAATGTTTAAGTATCATACTTTTTTGCTTCCTTGTCCACATATAAAAGGTAGTTTGTAATGTAGGGGGAAAGTAAGGCAGTCTTGAAGGGTATATAGCTGGGGAGTTGACCATAATGGCCTAAAAATCCTAAACTAAAGCACCCCTAGATCTATGACTTTGTGCAAGTTAATCAACCTCTTTAAGCTTCAGTCTCAAAATTTTTAAAATCATATTTACGCTATTGTGAGGATTCGGTTAGAAAATGTATGTAATTGTTCAATAAATGTGACCATAGTTATTAGTCACTAATATTACTATTAGATGATTTTCACAATTCTTAACTGTGGTGAAGATTAGTGTTTGTAATAACTCCTCGATATGCATAGTTTTACTCTGAAACATAATAGAGTAGAATGTTTATTGTTCAACTTCCTTAATCACAGGTATTCAAATAGAGGCCATGAAAATGGTTAACAGATTTGTTCACTAACCAAATGCATGTAAAACCACTTATCCATTCTGCCCCATTTTTCAAATCTAGAAACTAAGGGCTTTGGGGCATATGAACCAAGATACGCATCCCATTTCTCAAACACTTGGACTCCACCCTTCCAAGCCCAAGGATGTTTCTCAGGTAACTGGACTGTGAATGAACCTGGCCTCACTGAAGAAAAGTGAGTCTTGTATTAAGAGCCTATATCATTACAACTTCTACCATTCCCATGCAGTGAGAACCCACAGACAGGTATGATCTTAAATCTGCCCTTCAGAAATTTATATTTATGGCTAAGACAGATATTGAATCAGATACATTCCTTATCACTAAATATTTGGCTGCATTTTGATTATTGGATATTAAATCAAGATCATTTCTAGCCCTTGAACGAAAATCTTGTATGCAAGCATTTTATAAAAGCTTGTTTTCAGCACCTAATTCCAAAGTTGGCATCATAAAAGAACATAGTTAAGAAACAAACGGGCAGTTTCCTTCAGGTAGCATCTTTAGATATATTGCAATTAATTAATTAATTAATTAGTGTACCATAGTAGATCACAAATTATTGCATAGGATATTTGTAACAGAGCAAGTGAGATTGAAGGGAACTTTTGACTTCTCCAGGCATCCCCTTTATTTGAACTATGTGTCTGCAGCCATTTTTGCTGAAAACAAATTAGACATTTTAGCCCCCCCTAGAGCACTGGCTGAAAGCTGGCATCCATTGTCTTCACCCACAAAGCAGATATATTTTCTTTGGAATGCAAGGCGTTGATTCCAATAACAGATGATTTTTGTGTATGTGTTCTTTTTCTTGGAAGTTATGGTCAACATTTAAAATTTGTGTCAGGGACTCTCCTGGGAAAGCATCTAAGATAGTGGAGATCAGAATTCCCGTACAAACCACAGATAACTTCAAGTCTTCACTTTACGCCTTTCCTGTATTGCTGTATTCTGCATTTATAAGAGACTGCTTTTGTTTAATTTTTGGACTGCTGTATTTAGAATTATTCCATTCTAATAAAAGCTACAGATGTTGGTTTAAATACAACTGGGTGGTTAATTGCTCAGCTTTATTTTATTTTATTCTTTCACTTTTGTTATTTATTTCCTATTGACCACACCCTTTATAAAGATTACTTTGTATAATATTGTGAGACTTCTCAAAATTTGAAATTTCACTCTACTTAGCTAAAATGCACCAAGTTAAACTGGTAGGATTCAGGTTGTATTTAAGACCTTAAACATTTTATCTTTTATTTGAGTTAATCATTTCCTTATTTTCTTTTGTGTAAAATCATCACTCTACCTTCCCAATGCTGAGCCTAGAACTGAAAATAACTACATCACTTTATAATTATTTCCACTGAAATAAAACTATCCATTACATATATATGCAGAGCAGAAAATATACATAAGGCAATCCAAATGGAATCCCTAGACACATAAAAAATTGCCCTTTTTGCTCTCTCTGTAGCCACTGCTTGCATCCAAGGAACTCAAGAAGCTGAGACACTACATAACTTTAAGTGTTAAAGCCAAAAGAAATTGAGGTACATTCCTGAGATATAAGTATATGCAAAAACTTTAAGATCATACACTTACATGGGTTATTCCCTTTGTAAATTAAGAAATACATTTTGTATGGTCTCAATTTACCAGAGGATATTTTAATGTGGCACTAACTGGTGTCAGGATTGGGTTCCCCCATAGTCTAGAGGGCTTTTGGTTAATTATAGGCTGTTTTTGAAAAAAAAAATGTACAAAAAGAGTCAGATAAATATCAAGCATGCCATCTTCTCATATATTTAAAGAATTTTTCTTTACTTATAAGTCAGAACAGATTCCTCCTTTAGTGCAATTTCATACATTGTGACATCAACCACTCTGGCTCCATAAGGAATGGCTCCAGTGGACATGTACACTGACTTCTCAGGCAGAATCTTCCTGTGCACCATTTATCACCATTTACCCAAAGCCGAGTTCTAATATAACAGCATCACCTTAGTGAATTAGTCCACTGGCCCTAATGAGTGCTGGTTCTTTTTTCTCTTCTTAAAGTGTTTACTCAGAATTTCTGAAATGGAGCTGTTCTCCATCTAAAACTTTGGTTTTCCAAGATATAAAGTTGTGAAAGCTCTACTAATTCAGGTATTTTCCACATACACTGAGAGGTAGAGGAAGAAAAAGCATATGTTTGGGAGAGAACTGCTCCCCAATTCTTAAAGTTCTGTAAGAAGCTTCTTAAATTTTAGGTCACAGTTAACCCCATATGATAATGTTGTAGCTAGAATAAGATAGAGTTTATTTTGTACCATTATTGTCATGCTATTTGCGTTAACCAGGAAAAAACAAAATACATACGAGGGAATAAATTTCATGGTGGAAAGCTGAGACATTTTGCTTTCATTTCACATTTATGTTTTTCACTTTATTTGCATATGGGAAAGTTTTCTAGTGCCCACCCCTTATTTGTTTCTTAGGTTTTCAAACCACAGCTGTCTTAACACTGTGAGGAAGTTATGTGAATTTGAGTTATTAAAATTTGATTTTCCCTCCCACTCCAATCATTGCATCTTCTCTGAGATAGAGAATCCTATTTTGCCCAGTAGTATCTATTCATCCAAATAAAAGTTTCCCAAGGCAATTTTGACTATATTTTTTGTTCAGCAAGAGAAAAAGATCTTTTACATTTTTCGCATGTACTCAAATCAATTTGGAAAAATAAGTACTTAAATAATCAGGCTTCATATACATATGTAAAATATGTATGCAAATTAATACCTAAAATTTGCTGACTTCACGCAGGACCAAATCAACAGACTAGATTGCCTGGCTTCACTCCATAACCCATGCAAACCGTGTCAAAATTGTTTTTCTGATCAAATCTTATAATGTGTCAAAAATAAGTTCTATAATTTCACTTTGATTATGCTTGAAATCCTACCCTCAACCCCACAAATGATCATGCTTATTTTTTCATTCCACTGTCATTAAAATGCAGTTGTTCTGCCAAAAATGGGAAATGTTAGAGTTAAAACCAAGAGAGCTTGTTGAAGTGACTACAAAGATACTGATTGCTTTTTTTCTCAGAAAGCAGATTACTTTGTAGTGAGTTTTTCTCCACTATCTCCCTTCCCAAAATGGTTAACATGGGCGTAGATCATATTAATGTAGAGCACCATAAATCAGATATTTCCCCCAAACTTCTAGGTTGTCATGGTGCTATATGCCCATGGTCTAAAAAGACTGCATATTTCACTAATATTAGGGACTCACACAAAATGTCAATAGCTGAGGTACTTTTCTGAGCCTTTGGCCAAATGTTTCCAGATACTTACAAGGCAGTATTTGCAAAGTACATATAGTCAGTATAATGACTGACTGGAGCTACAATAGAAACCATCTAATTGAATTGGGAGGTGATGACTTATTTATATTTTTAAACAATAGCAAACCTTCCTGTCTCTAGGATTTTTACACTTCTCTCTCTAAACTTTACAGATGTTCCAAGTCCTTGGGCTTCTCTGTAGTTCCTTGTGAAGTTGTAGTATTTTTTCCTCAGGTCTTTTTTCACTGATTTTCTAAACTGTCAATGTCCTTCACAGAGTCTCTTCCTTTGCTGAGTTGGCAAACATATGTTGTTCTTTCCACAGGGGAAAAAAAAAATTGGCGTTTGTGGCTCACATTTTCTCATATTAATTTGTTTACCACTTGACTATATAGAAAATAAGTTGGAGCATTGTCTAAAATGTGAAGAATTAGGAGAGAAGTTAATTTCCCCTTATGTTCTACAGTCATTAATCCACACTACTTGATTATAAATTCTTGCATGTTAAAATGACCAAAACTATATCGTGGAAGCTCTTCCATTAGGTTTTCTTATTTTTGGACTATATTTAGAAAAATATTCCAGTTCTATGATACTAAAACAACTTTAAATTTTCCTAATGATAATGAACAATATTATCATAGTAATAGTTCTCCCAGATAGGGAATACCTACATTTCTTGTATTTAACATTTGCCAATAGTTGGAAAAATTAGAGTGGAGACACCCCAACAAAATAAGTGTGTGTCCCAAGTAAAACAAGTCCACCTAAAGTTCTATAGAAAATATTTATTGTGATGAGAATAGTGAAATGTCTGATATTGAGTGGTATTAAAACATATAATTCTCAAAGAGGTTTATGTCTAATCAGTTAGGAAGAAGCAGTTTCAGCTTTGGTGTATGTCTGATAGTTTGGATTTTTATTTTTTGGTACTGTGCCTTTTCTTTTCTTTCTTTCTTTCCTTCTTTCTTTCTTTCTTTCTTTCTTTCTTTCTTTCTTTCTTTCTTTCTTTCTTTCTTTCCTTATTTCTTCCTTCCTTTCTTTACTGGGCTGACACAAATGTGTTAAGAGACTGTTGTAAAATATTTATGGTATGGAATAGCAGATAAATAACTCTGGCATGCACCACGTGAATGCTAATTAATACCCTGGAAAATATTTTCAATGCTTTTAATAATTCAACATAGCTTATTTTACCAATGAAAATCTAGTTTAACCATTTCTGTGGTAATATAACTAAGTGGTTAAGAGGGTACGAAATAGCCTGAGGCTCATTAAAGCCCTGGTTGCCTTCGCTGTGGCTTTCTTTCTGCTCCACCTAATAAGACATGCAAACTTCAGCATTAAGTATTCCCAGCTAAAATCCATTCCATTTCATAACCAGATTGCTTGATCTATTTAGTGCTGGATTCAATTAGCATGCTTAGAGAATCTGAAAAATGAGATACATACCAAAATTTAAGTCCCCAGGGACAGCTAAGTGCAATATTCAGAAGGTGACTTGTGTCTGTCAGAGCCCTCTCTCGCGGCTGATCTCAGGGCAGTTCTGTAGGAGTAATCCAGCACCATAAGAAATAGACTTGTAGTTCAGCTCAGTTTTTCTTCAATTAAAGTGCATTGTACCTGGATGGGAAAAGTGTCCACTCCCAGATTCTTCATCACTAGAGATCAGAGCATTCTTGATGTTCTTCCTATCAGATAAAATGGCCTTTAAAGTTTGCTAGGAAGATGCGGTGGCAGAAGACAGGTGCTTGCTTCCTTAAATCGACATTCAGAGAAAAGAAGGCATAGCTAATGGGTGGGGATGAACACACAGCCCCTCTCCTTCTAGGTCCAGCAGGGAAGAAATTGAATAATTTTACCCACTTTGCTACACAGATAATTACAAGACTCGAAGCAATCACCCAGGCTGGCTAAGTTGCCTCATTGATTATATTCTGTGAAGACAAAAATAAATGAAAACAAAAAATCAGAAACATCCTTTCTACATGTCTCTTTTCAGCCAAAAAGATGCTCTTTCTCATTGCCACTTACATACAGAAGGTTTGGAGCAGCCTAGCTTGTGGCATCGTCCCTCCCCCGTGACAACCAGCTCTCTCTCTCTCATACTCTCTCTCCCCTCCCTCCCTGCCCCTGACTCCCTCCCTTTCTGCTTCTCTCTCTCCTCTCCAGCTGCCTTAGTCTGTTGATGCTGCTGCTGATTAATCAGGGATTCTGAAACAAAGAACCTACCTTCTGAAATAAGCAGTAATCTTTCTTGTCTGTTTCTGCAATCCGTCTGCATTGAACGGCAAAGCTGCCAGCGTTCTAGCACCCTGGATAGTTCCCGCTCACTAGGCCCATTGGAAAAGGGAGGAGAAGCAACTGAAGAAATGACAAGAAACCCGAAAGCAGCACCGTTCTACTTCAGATTTCGGCTCCCTGGGGCTTCCCATCCTCATTAAAGGCCTCACATCTAGGCAACAGAACCTCTCTCTTTTATCTATCTGAGCCGAAGTCTGATTAGTAAATAATAAAATGAGAAGAGGATAAAGAAACCCCTTCATTTATAGCCACTACAACACTAATTCAGCCTTTATGAAGAAGAGGAATATAAATCCATCAAAAATAAATGTTCTTACTACCGAGGATGTTTAAGTCATAAGCTTTCACCCCTGGCATGGCTAATGAAAATGAGCAACAACTTAAACGGAACATTCAGATCTCAGTTTGATACCCTTATTTGATATCAATTTTGCTTCCACCCTCCCTGCATAGCCGAGCCAGGCACACAATTACTGCTGACGTTCTTTGGGCTGCTGCTTGGGGAAAGAGGGGAGGAGCCTTTTAACCTCATCAAAACAGCTTCATGCCACCTGCTCCCATGGCATGAGAAAAAAACTAGCCCAGTTAGAAGGAACATGCACAGCACACGCCTATGTGGAATTAATGTTTCAGTTGGAGTGCACGTTATTTTTGTGTGTATGTGTTTTTATTTTATTTTATTTATTTTCTTAACATCTTTATGGAGTATAATTGCTTTACAATGGTGTGTTAGTTTCTGCTGTATAACGAAGTGAGTCAGCTATACATATACATACACCCCCATATCTCCTCCCTCTTGCACGTTATATTTTTTAACAAAAATAAAATGTGAATTAACCATTGCATGTGTGTCACTAACTCCTGTAGAATCACTGTTGAAATTATTTAAAGTCATCTTATTTCCTACACATACTAAGAACTCCCCTCATACATGTCTTAATATTCTACTGAATATATACATACCATGTTATATACATATATACACATCATGTTATATAATACAACCTATATAGATATTTTTGTGTGTGTATATATATATACACAAACTTATATGTGTGCATATGCACAGACACAGATACACACACATATACATCAAGTCCTAAGTTTTTATCTAACCTGCTTTTCCTCAGAGTAAAAACTGTAACAAAGTAGATTAATGTAGATTACACATTTTAATGTGTAAGTTCATATACTACAGTAAAAGTAACAATAGGAAAAAAGTTTCTGCTTCTTTGGGGCTAAAATATCAATTTTAAGGGGGAAAATGAGCTTATTATTCAATAGCGACCTGTAGATTTTTTCCTGTCACATTCTTTTTCAATAACTCTTATTGTAAATTACCATCACTCAAAAGCTGATTTTCCCAAGAGTTATCCTAAACATCTAAATTCATAACTAATTTCTTAGAAAAATGTGTTCTGAATGTAATTTTTCACATATCAACAGACTATGAAAAAATAATAAACTTAAGTTCATCTTCCTGATTTTTAAGTGCCATCTGGGACTGTAGTATGGTTTTACAATTTTTTTAAAACTTGTAAGTATCTGTGGGAAAATGAAATCGGCACATTACATTACTATAAAACTTCTGGTTTTCACATGTCCTAGAGTGCATTCCTAACGTGAATCACAGAAGTCATTTATTTCCTGCTCTTTATGCATCTACTTTTTGTTTGGAAAAGAACACCTGTTTAATGCACTCTGGAAGATTAGACAGATGAAAAGAAGGAAGGGAAATATAATTGGGAAAGAGAAGAGGCCATCTCTCTCTCTTTATCTCTCTTCCCCTCCCACCCCTATCTTACGAACATTCTAAAAACTTAGCACATTGTAGAAAAGCGCCTCAAGTGACGCTTACTATCTAGTAACAACCACCATGTTGTGATCAAAAGGTTTAGTAGTGTATCACTAGTAATAGTCAAGTGTCCTTACAAAAGTTATCTTTCAGCACAGGACCAAAAGCAGAAAAGATTCTCTGTAAAGAAATTATATGACAGACATTTAGGGAAGTGGAAATATTTTATCATGACTGATAATTTTATCAGATAAGGGAAGGCTAAATTTTTCAGCTATAAGGAGTTTGAATAGACACTGGTGTAAAGTCCATTTCCACATATGAGAAAATTAATCCCCAGGTAGGTACACTGACCTGCTTCAGTCCTCACACTCATCAACTCATTGGGACCAGGATCTAAGGTCACTGAGCTGATTGTGCATCTTTGGCCAATAAAGTGGTTCTCAGTCACCTTGATTTCATGCAGCAGGATAATTTAAAGTAAAGTAAGGAGACACTGACATATGGTTGCTAACTATAAAAAGAACCAACATTTTTTACCACAAAAATTTCAAAAGCTAAAGGGATTATTTTTATCCCCCCAGAATAGGGAGAACATATTTATAATAATGTGTGGTCCATTAAATTTAATATTTTCAGCTTTATGAAAATTTGTGATTATTGTTGTCTCCCTCCCTTCTTCCTTCCTTCCTTCCTTCCTTTTTTTCCTCTTCTTTTCACAGTACAGCGCTTGAGAAACAACACATTATATCAAACCCATCTTCCCAATCCCACTCTCTCCGCACTCCAGGCCACAGAGTCTATTGATCAGGCAATTTCTTCTCTGGAGACATATTAGTGTATCAGCTTTTATGGCACATTTGAGAGCCCGTGCCTAGAAGGTCCCAAGAACTACTTCTTTAAGTCTCACTGAATGAAACAGAAAAGGGTCTATACTTTCAAATAATCATAGAACCAAATGTAAAATTCATTTCTACTTGTTTCAGTAATATCCAAAGAAAAATGCATTGGACAAAATTAAAGTTGAAAATTCTTATATTAAGAATAAAAGTATAGAGGCAATTAAGCTCAAATTATAGTTATATGTTGGTTTATTTCTTGAACATCTTCATAAACTACATATATGGTTCCGATGTCAATAGGAAACAGGTCATTGAAATGCCTCGTGACTTATTTCTTTTAAAGTTCTTAATTCAGAGAAGTTTGTCTCTTTCTATTATAATATACTAACAGAGTTGATGCTCTTGGGGTTAAATAGGTCCCTTCTGTGAACTCAGATAGGCCAGGAGAGTCAGAGTCCTGAAAATGCTTCTTAGTCTGTAAATCAGCCAGATGGTGGGGAGTGCTTTTTGTATAAAAGTGATGCAAATGAGAAAAGTGAGAACTGAAACTGAGCGATCTAGCTACCTAAATTTTAAGGGGTTTATTTAAATCTATCAAGAGGTACTCTCTGAAGTCATGTCATAATTTATAATAAAGCCTTTCTAGTTTTTTCCACGATCTGTAATTTTTCTATTATTCTTTCCACATTTAGCTTAAGGAGATGACACCTCTGTTATAATGAAATTATTCCACTAGGGAAAAAGCTAATCTCCTTACCATCCAATCAGGATTTCTAAGCATTCTGGTAATAGCCTGAAATGAAAGTCTTGGTAGAATGAGAACCATATGTTCCTCATGATTTTTGCCTATGCAAAAATATAGATTTCAACAGAAGTCGCACATATGATTTAGAAAACATGGGGCAGTGGATAACAATATGGTGCTCCAGGATCCAGAATACTAACTGGGGAAAAAAAAAAGATTTATTGTCTAACAACATACACAAAAACTACATTTGTACTGTGAAGGGATTGTCAATAAATGGGAATTCCCATGGCAGGAAACTTAGGAATTGATCCAGACATCCCTCCTTTGGTTTGTCCAGCAGATATTTTCCAGTGAAGATTTCAGAAGATTTTACATTTATAAAAAATATATTTATCTCTGTACTCAAATATTATTTTTTAAATAGCTAAAACTGAATCTACATATTCTAACAAAAAAGACACTCCCACTCCAACCAACCATCTCCTTTCTTTGTATGCATTTTTACTCAAGATTAAAAAATCAGGTCTATCATACCCTGGTAGTCTGTCCTGACTTATCACAGCCAAAACCTGATGCTCGTTCTCTATGTTATGAAATTATCCATTAATAAATACCCCACCAATAAAAAGTAAAGTTATAATATTTTTTCATACTCTGCCAAACATGCTTATTTCATTCTCCAAGTGTGCTAGTTGAGATTACTGAAAGAGTGGGATCCTTCTTTTCTATTTCCAGGACCCCAGGACATTGATTGCACCTGGACAGCAGCAGGGATTTATTGAATGCATGCATGGCTCCAGATCTTAACTGATGGCATGGCCAGTACAAGTAGAAAATTCAGAAGTACCTATGTACGGAACATAGAATTCTCTTTTTAAAAATTCTATATCAAAATTACAAAACAAAATTAGCCACTCTAAAACTCAAATATTTGAGGAGGGAAAATATCTTTCCAAAGAGGCTCCATATTTTTCTACCTGGAAAATCAAAAATAACCAGTTTGAAACTGACTAGAAATAATGAGATAAGTTGACCTTCATAAGAAGGTCAACTGAATATACAAACATAAGGGCTATATTTAGAGAAAACAAAATTTTTCTGAGAGACTCTCTTAGTCAACTTAGGCTGCTATAGTGAAATACCATAGACTGGCTGGTTTAAACAACAGACATTTACATTTCACTCTTCCAGAAGCTGAGAAGTCCAAGGTCAAGGTGCTAGTAGATTCAGTTTGTAGTGAGAGCCCTTTCTCTGGTTTGAAGACAGCCACCCTCTTTCTGTGTCCTCACAGGGCAGACAGAGTGAGAGCTCTGGTCTGTCTTCCTCTTCTTATAAGGACACTAATGTTATTATGGGGGCCCCACCCTCATGACCTCATCTAAATCTAATAACCTCCCAAAGGCCCACTTCCAAATCCCATCACTTTGGGGATTAGAGTCTCAACATGAATTCTGGGGTGCCACAAACATTCAGTCCATAACAGAGACATAGAAGACATGAGAAAAAAGAGATATTCCTTCTAGAATAGAAAGAATCAATTTTGTAAATAATTACTTCTTACTAAATTGACTTCAAAGTGAATGTAATGTCAGTTTAAATGAAATATCATGTTTAGTGGAATTTGAAAAACCAATAGATCCTTTGAAAGATATTTTCTTGACTAAATATTAAAACATTCTGCAAAGCTAAATTCATTTTATTGTAGTATTTGACAGGAATTGACTGTGAATCAATAGAAGAGATTAGAAAGTCCAGGAAAAGCATATACGTGTATTTAGCATGTGATAAATATGGCATTGCATATCAATAAGTAATACAATTAAGTATACAGAGAAATGCATACATATGCACATAAAAACTTTTTACGATTGTTTGCAAAATAAATCTAATCTTTTGCTAATGTAAGTGTGGTCCAAGAACCTGCAGTGTCAGCATCCTCTGGGGCTTGTTAAATATGGGAAACTCAGGTTTCTTCCTAGACCATCTGAGTCAGGAGCTGCATTTTAACACATGCTTAGGTGATTGGTGTGCAAATTAACATTGCAAAGCAAAGTCCAATAAAAATTCCTAGGATGCACTGTCAAAAATGATTGCCACGAGCTACACATGGCTATTGAGCACTTATGTGGCTAGTGAAACTGAGGAAATAAATTTTATTTTAACTAATTTAAATTTAAAATTTACTTGTGGGTAGTGGCTACCATATTAGACAATGAAGCTCTAGAACTTCCTTTGAAATATTTGCATATGAAAACATTAATTTACTGAAAGTTTAATATGATCTTGGGGTGGAGACGACCAATCTAAAGATAACATCAAAGCTAGAAACTATTAAGTGACAACCAGAGAATTGAATACATAAAAATATAAGATATTTAAATGGAAGAAGATTATAAATAAGTTGTCATTTAAGTGCAAAATGGGGAAATTATTTGCAACACATGTGAGAGCTAAGCAGATACACATTCCTCTTATATTAGTAAAAACAAAAAAAAAGAAAAATTTACATGTAAGCAAGACATAAACACCACAGTACTAAACAAGAACAAAAGATAGGAATGGGTCATTCAGAAAATAAGAATTTGAAATGACAAATAAGTATGGAAAAGCATGTTAACCTCAGTAATAGCAAAATCCAAATTAAAATAACAAATAGGTCTAATTTTTTATATAATTTCCCATGATGGTAAACATGTGGAGAAATGGCCAGTTATGTGAATGTATGCAACCAAATGAAGGTAAAACTGATAGTTTTAATTTTTTTTTTGTAATGAGCACAGTCTTTGAAATAATAATTCTACTTTAATGACGGTAAGTGTACAAAACTATGTTTCAGTCATTTATAGTGTGTAATAGCAGAAATTTGAAAACTTTTTACATATTCCACAGTAGGAGATTGAAAAATAAATTATGATGGAAGTATTAAAACTATGATATAGATCTATATTCACTTACGTGAATGTGAGTACAGCAAGGAGGGCAAGAGCATTAGCTCTTTAAAGGAATTGTTGGGCTGGAGTACTATTCACCCCTATATCCTAACAGCGTGACAGCGGTCAAGCTACAAAACTTCTCCCTGCCTCAGTTTATTGATCTAAAAAATGACCATCATATTAATGCAAAGTCATAAATTTATTATGAAGCTTAAATTAATTAATCATCTATGTAAAAGTCTATGTAAAAAGCTGTGTCTAGCATATAACATGTACCAATGAATGTTAGCTGCTCTTAGTAATAGATGTAATCATAGCAGTAGTAAGCAGTACTTGGAAAGATAACCAATACCATGCGTAGCACCTATGAGTTCATGTTTACAAATCCAGTGGCCATTTCTCTACCTTTATCATCCTAGTTGAAGTACTATTTTATCTTATCTTCCATATCTCTGTATTCTTCTCTTATTTCAATGACTTCACCTTCTTTGCTGGCTCTCTGCCTGAGTTCTAAATGTTGGAATGCCCCAGACCACAGCCCCAGCCCTTTGTCTCATTTTGTTCATACCTTCCTCCCGTTCTCCAATCAAAAATTCTGTCTATATCTCCAATATAAAATTCTGTCTTCAGGGCTTCCCTGGTGGCGCAGTGGTTGAGAGTCCGCCTGCCGATGTAGAGAACACGGGTTCGTTCCCCGGTCCGGGAAGATCCCACGTGCCGCCGAGCGGCTGGGCCCATGAGCCGTGGCCGCTGAGCCTGCGCGTCCGGAGCCTGTGCTCCGCAACGGGAGAGGCCACAACAGTGAGAGGCCCGCGTACCGCAAAAAAAAAAAAAAAATTCTGTCTTCACAAAATTCCCCCTGAAAGAGGAGCCTTTGAAATACGTGGGTTTCCTTTTTTTTTTTCCATTTACTTTTAAAATGAGAAGGCTTGGTCAGGAGGATCTGTGAAATGGAAATGTTGCCCATGTATCACCAAGTTGGCAATATCTGCAAAAAAAAAAAAAGATAAAAATTCAAAAGCATGTATGAGTAATGTATTGGCCAGATAAGATTTGGGGACAAGTTGTAAAGAAAAAGGGGATTGAAGGTGGCAACACAACCCATCTAATGAAAATATTTAAAGGAGGATTTAGGAGATTGTGTCCTTCAGTTGGTTGTCTGTGACTACCTTAATACTAAGCCCAGCCTTTCCCACTTTCTCAGGTTCTGCCACATAAAATGCTACAGCCTGTCTTGCCTGAATGGGGGGTATTGTAGTCTTCGTTAAACTCACACAGAGTTAATAAGTATTTGAAAATAACCATCAGTAATTAGAGAGAGCAGTGGAAGAAACAAATGCGAGCTGCAGCAAACAATGTATTTTTCTCCAAGTCTGCTTCCTTACTTCATTTAGCTAATCCAAATAAAGTTATTTGAGGGAAGTTTAAGGCAGATGCATGTTAAGGCTACAGGAAATTTATTACTAAAGGCATGAGGTACTAACACTCGCTCAAAACATAGTAACAAAAAAAAATAATAAATTCAAGATTATTATTTCTAAACATCCAATCTTTATCTAACTCTAGGCTGATTACGAATTCAATTTAATGTGCTTAAATGTGCTAATATGGATCAAGTTTCTACTTAATTGAGCTGTAGTTCTCTCTAGGGGTGGCTGGCCATTATTCTAAGGTCAAATTTAAATACAAAAGAGGACCTTGGCGATCACCCAGTCTAACCCCTTCATGAGACAGATTAGGAAATTGAAGAGAGAATGGTAAACAGCTTGCCTCAGAATACAGAGATGCTTCTTTGGGTTTCCAGGACCAGGTAGTTCTCTTTCTAGTCTGCAACGTTTCATTTTCATTCACAGGTTTTTTTTTTTTAGCTCTTTTCCCCAAAAGTTAGCAAGAATAAAGTAGCGTATTTCAAATATAATCTAGGAGTTAAAAAGCCTTTGCGGAAAGGTAAAGTAGACAACGAGCTATCCATTAAGGTCTGAGATGGATTAGTCAGGCCTTGGGTAAAATTGTGAGGTGTTTGCCTGAGGGTCCCAGGAATCCCTGTCAACCTTCCCCACCCTAATGTCATTCTACTCCCTCAGCCAACTGCCTAATGCCTCCTACCCGACTCTTAGAATCTACGCTCAACATACACACTACTACTATATATAAAATAGATTAACTAATAACGACCTACTGTATAGCACAGGGAATTCTACTCAATGCTCTGTAATGGCCTATATGAGAAAAGAATCTAAAAAAGAGTGGATATGTGTATATGTATAACTGATTCACTTTGCTGTACACCTGAAACTCACACAACATTGTAAATCAACTGTACCCCGATACATTTTTTTTTTTAAATCTGCTATTAGTTCCAGTTTGCACTCATGTTTCCCTCCATTGGAAAAGCTCTTTCCCCAGATATCTGTGTGCCCCTCCCCCTTAATACTCCCACCAGCCTCTCTCCTGAATATCCTCAGTAATTATCACACTACCCCGTTGGCTCTGGAGCTAGATTCACCTGGGTTTACAGCTCAGCTTTAGTCTTAGTTAGCTGTGTGACCTTGAACAATTATTTAATTTTGCTGTGGTTCAACTTTCTCATCGGAAAAATTGTAATAGGACCTACCTCATAGAGTTGTGATAATTAAACGAGTTACTATTTGCAAAACACAAAACATTAACTCTTATTACCGTATTTTCTTCTTTTTTCATGTATTTTTGCTATATGTTACTATCTTGATAGTATATTTACTTATTTCTTCATTTATTTAGTGTCTTTACTGTTGTAATAAAATTCTAGGAGAGCAGAAAACCTGGGTTTCTTTTTTACTTTCTACCCTAAGTGTTCAGAAAGTTTTTTGGCAAAGAGAAGGCCCTTAATAAATATTTGTTAAGTAACCTAGTTATTCCCATTTTGGGGTACTTAAGTATGTTCTCAGGCCCCTTCATTCTCAGCCTTATTTCTAACCACTGAATCAAGCTCTCTTTTGATTGGAGCTCTTTCACGCCTCAGTAAAGAGGGTGGTGAAGGGTACTGTAGGTCTATGTAAACAGGTGGCCCCAATTCTGTATCTATATGAGTCATCTGTGAACACTGAGAAGTATCCCTTGTCCAGATGATTTTTCCAACTGAACCACAGTAGCTTCTGAAATTCTGTTCTTTTCTTCACTTAAACTCTGCCTTTACCAGAGGGTTTCCAAAGACCCATTTGAGAAATTCGTGTTCACACACAGGTGAATTCTAACTTTTGGGGTATCAACTAGGTTAATATTCTTTCTCATTGTAAATAGGCCTCTGACAAAAAAAGTAAAATTGTGTTTATATTCCTCTAATTATTTTGGCCAATGCTTATATAAGGAAGTACCCAGACAGTAATACTGACAAAACCAGAGAGATGAAACATGGAGGCAACTCAGCTCGTCAATACGTAGCTACTAAAACTCCATATTTTTATGAATTTCTTCAAATTTTAATTTTTTTTCTCATTTCTTGTGTCCGAGGAAACGAATGTGGCATAGGATTTCATATAATAAAAGGATATACAGAGAACCATGCTTTAGGAAAAAAGTCAAGAATTAAAGTAAATCAACTAATTTACAAGTTTAAGTCACATTTAATCTAAACTGTAAGAGATTAGCAATAATATCTGAAGGAAGTACAGAGAATCAGGCTAACCACACACAAACACCAGAGTTAAGGAAATGGGAAGAGCTGATTTTGGAAGTGAAAACTTTTGATGACATACACACCTAACGGCCCCCTAGCCCAGAGGCTACCTTCAACAGGTACCCAATAAATAGTACTTATAGAAAGATGACTGTACAGAATGGGGGCAATGGACTATTTCTAACTTCTTTGTCTTCTTGTTGTTGTTATTATTACTATTATTAAGTATTATTGTTGTTGTTATTTTATATTTCCTATGTCTATCAAGCATGGTTATAAGCAGTAGGGGCAAAAAATAAACGATGAATTTAAACAAATTTTTGTGAATGAGTACTCCTTGGGCAACTGGTGAAGAGGTTTTGAGACAGGGAGGGAAAAGTAGGTAAAAGCAAATGAGGAAAGCATCATGTCCCATTTATTTTATAGTTTAGATTAGAGGCTGGATAGCCTAGAGACCTCTATTAAATTTCCACTTATATGCTAACATTTGGATGAGTTATTTCAATAAATTGTGCTTTATTTTCTGATAATAAAATGAGATATAAATTACCTTGCTTACACAAACAAAATACAACCATATCAAAATTACAGGAATATTATTGTAAGAAAACTGTATTAAATTAAACCACATAACATAAAATAGATCCATAAATTAAAATTTTTCCAATGGCTTTCTTTTATAAATGAAGAATCTAAGGCCAGAAAATTTTGTGATTTGTGCAAATGCCATCAATGGTAAGTGTGTGGTCAGAATCTAATGTTCTGGTATAGCCGTTATGGAAAAGAACACGGAGCTTCTTCAAAAATTAAAAGTAGAACTATCACATAATTCAGCAATCCCACTTCTGGGTATTTAGCTAAAGAAAATGAAATCAGTATCTAGAAGAGATATCTGCACTTTCATGTTCATTGAAGCATTATTCACAATAACCAGGATATGAAAACCACTTAAGTGTTCGAGGGATGAATGGATAAAGAAAATGAGATTTTTAAAAGAAAGGAAAGCTTGCCATTTGCAACAACATGGATGAACCTAGAGGACATTACACTAAGTAAAGTAAGCCAGACACAGAAAGATAAATACTGTATGACCTCACTTACGTGGGGAATCTAAAAAAATCAAACTCATAGAAGCAGAAGGTAGAATGGCAGTGGTGACCAGGGACTGAGGGGAGGGGGAAATGGAGAGATGTTTGTCAAAGGGTACAAACTTCCAGTTATGAGATGAATATGTTCTAGGGATCTAATGTACAGCATGGCCACTGCTAGTTAATAATACTGTACTGTATCCTTGAAATTTTTTGAGATTCGATCTTAAGTGTTCTCCCCACAAAAATAAAAACGTCACTGTGTGAGGTGATAGATGTGTTAATTAATTTTACTGAGGTAATCATTTCACACTGTATATGTATATTAAATCATTACATTGTATGCCTTAAAAAGTCACACTGTACAACCTAAACACACATTTTTATTTGTCAATCATACATCGATAAAGCTGGGAAAAAAATTTAAAATATTTAATCAAAAGAATCTAATAATCTGACTCCCAGTTTGGTGCTCTTTTCCCCAGAGAGAAGACCCAGATGGACAGAAGCTGGAGTAAATGTGACCAAACTTCTAGTTCTTCACCTGGGAAATAATAGTTTGTGCTCAGGTGTGTTCCGAGGTTCGTTCACCTGGGAAATCATGCAGTGAACAGCTCACTGCGAAGTGTATGTAACTTGTATGAGGGGAAATAAATTTTGTGAAATTCTTACTCCTTGAATTCCTGCTTATCGACATAGCATCATGCATTTTTAAATTCTTTCTGCCCTATTAAAGACAATAGTCAGAAGAAAAACAGAAGTCATAAGAGTATCAAAATACACCTTGAAAAGATGCAATTTTAGTAAATTCTTAAATGCAATGTGTAAATATTACCTATATACTCACAGATATAGATATATCTCCATATATATGTATATATCTATGTGTGTATTTACATATCATATATATGTAAAGTTCTTAAAGTCAATGCATCACCATAATTTTAAATTCTACCTGTTTGAATGTTAATGTGACATTATACTACCTATAGATATGACATAAATTGGTTTTTAGTAGATGTTCTAAATTTCACTTTTTTAAACAGCATTAGAATAGGGAAAATAGTCTAGTATGGCTGGGTCATTAGCAGAAAGGTAATAAAAGTCCAGTGTAATTACAAGTGATTTTTAGTAAGACATTTACTTTGGAAACTCTTATCTCATTTAAAATATTTGGAGCATTGTCTATAATGATTAACTTTTTTATCCACATTAAGAGAAAACACATAGACAAAAGGATGCTATAGAGAGTAAAACCCAACCCAAGGCACTGAATGCAAACAGCCTACTTTAATCTTAGTGAAATGTTAAATGATCTTTAGAATGTTTTTAAAGAAATAGATGTGGAATCATCTAAAATCATCTTTAAAAGTTATTTAAAGCTACTTGGGTTATCTTGAGTTTGTCTATTTTCCAACCATTTAAATTAGTAGTGTGTTTTAATGCATATATTACACTGTAAGGAACGCTGTGTCTTAAACCCATTATAAACTATGGTATTCACTTCAAACTCAAGTCCTGAAACTGAAATTGGTAACAAATAATAGTATGCAGCCAATACTTTACACAACCTAAACGAGTATTTACTTGATTGAGAGATTCTGTATATATATACATGCAAAATATTATATATAGACAAAATATTTTTGTATATGTATAAATTGTATATCTCCTGAACTCATATATCTTTTTCTATGAGTAAACTTAGATGCAATCAGTGCAGTCATTTGGTTCTCAATCTTTAGTTGATTCTCCTCCCATGATTTCACCTCAACTCACTTTGGAGGACATATTTTTTCACACTGTTAAACATGTAGTGGTTTTGGGTGATAATGGGGCAATTCCCTGAGAATAACACTTACAAGGTCAGCTATTTTTGTTAGAGTCTATCCTGATTTAGGAACCGGAATTTTTGCTTGTGACAAAAAACAGACCTAAATTAACCTGGAATAAAAACGTGGAGAGTTACTGGGGCAATACTATGGTTTAGTCCATCACTACAGAGGGTGGGAACAATCAATGGTGAGAGAGCTAGGGATGGATGAGCAACAGAGACAGCTAGATATAGGGATCAAATGTCAAAAGTAGAGGCTTAATCTCTCTGTCTTTGTCTCCATTCTGCTGCATCTTGGCTTGAGTTTCTTCCACTATAGACTAGATTTTTCTATGTAGCAGGAGACATGGCTGCCAACTGCTCCCAAGACTCATAGCTCACAGTTTTGTCACCAAAGGGAATTAACCATTTTTGAAATACCTGGGGAGGAAGCAGGAGAAACAGAGGATATATCTGTTTCCTTTAAGGGCGTGACCTGAAAGATGCATCAGGCACTTCTGCTCACATCCCACAAGTCAGAATTTAGATTCATGGCCAAACTTAGCTAGAAGGAATAATGGAAAACATGTTTTAACCAGGGCAGCCACGTGTCCACAAATATTTTAAGGAATCTATTAAAGGAAGAAGAATTATATGAGCATTAGAGGACAACTCACAGTGAACAGTTATGGCAATGAAGACATGATAAGAATAATTTGAGCATTGTTAGATCAATGTAACTGGAGTAGAATCAGAGATGAACCAAAAATATGGTTTCCTTAAAAAGACAGGAGATCTTCGAAGACATCCTAAAAAAATCATCCTGCTATTGCAAATAAGGCTTTTACTTTTAAATTATTTTTCATAACACATTTAGTTAGCTAATTAAAATTAAGACCAAGCTGGTTTAGTTTTGGTTTCTTCCACTGGGTTATGGTAGTTTGGTTTAAAAGGTTAATTGGTGTATTTGTCAGGGAACACTACAACTTGTTTCTTTTCAAAGAGAATATTGTTTCTTTGATAATAACACCTGAATTTCTGAAAGCTTCTTATTAGGGGATTAAAAATAATGTGCTGAATCCTGCTGGGTAAGCAACTACTCCCTGGGTGAAAAGTAGGACATTAGAAACACAGAGTGATTTTCTCCAACAAATGGTAAATGGCACTTCAGTGAGGCCACACTGACTGTTTCTGCTAAGTACTTATTTCTGACCTGGGAGCTGAGTCACTCAGTAGAGCCTGACCCCATGCACTTTTCAATTGCTCCCCCTTGTTCCCTACAAAAAGCAGAGACAATCAAACCTCTTTCAGGGACTCAAACCAGAGACACCTCCAAAATTCCTGTCAGCCTATGAGCATCCCTGATGTCTTGCCCAAAATCTCTAATGGAGATATTTCTGTTATGTCCACCTAAATGTCTTTCACAGTTTACATCTGAGGCTTAATCCTGTGTATCACCTCCTGCCAAAGTAAGCTATTGTATATCTTAACTGGGAGAGGATGGCTACCACACAGCTAAATTGGAAGCATGGATATTTTTAGTACTTGGTGGAAGGACTTACATAAAGAGCACCTCTATTCACCCTATTGGGATCCTCTTATGTAAAAGGCCTGGCACACGTGTAAGGTATTATTATGACTATAAAAGCTCCTCACTCTGTAATCATAGGAAAGGCAGTACTATGGAGAAATACCATGCAGTTGCATGGCAACTGAATCCTGGTGGAGTTAGTTACCACGCAGATGAGTTATTATGAGTGCTTCAAAGCAGCCCAACCAAGACAGCACCCAGACGACAAGCAGGGAAACACCCACTTGTTGCCTAAGGATGTTTTCACCTCTATCCTGGTAAATGAATGGGATTCAAGATGAAGATGTGGTTTTGGCTTCCCTGGGCAGAGCCTGAATATCAGTGAAGGGTATTTTGTTTGCAAATTTCTAGCACGTTTCTCCATCATGAGAGAATGAAAAAGCACACATGTCATAAAGTGTCAGCAACAATGGGAAATCCACAGCTGCAGCTTTGCCAAATCCAGATGATTACAGAAATGTGAATAGACGTTACTAACCTCTAAAATGGGTGTAATATCTCAAGGTCTTCTCTTGTTAAAAAAAAAAATTACAGATACTTTTCTTTGGGCAAATGTGATGTTTCACCTGCCAGCATCCCTTCTCTTTTTGCAATCGATAAAATTGGATCTTCTTCTGAGAAACTACTCTTCCACTCTGGTCCATGTGGTTGGGATGGGGCCGAATCCACCCTACTCCAGGATGGGCAGGTGATCAAGAAATAACAAATTGGACTATTTTATTTCCCTCAGGTTAGCTCAGGGTTGTGTATATGTCAAAACCAGGACAGTGAGACTTATTCTGGGGCTTCTTTTGAAACTTCTGGGCTGTCTTAGTCTGCTGGAGATCCACTCAGTGTGGTTGGTGGCCACCTTGCCTCCTGTGGCCATAACTGTCTCAGAGTGAAGCCAGCACAAAGGAATGCAGAGCCACAGGACACAGACTGCCAACTGCATCATCTGATTACTTGGGTCCAGTTGGAACAAATATTCTATCCCCAAACTTTGTCAAAACACAATTTGTGTGTGTGTTTTAAATTTAAACTAGTTCAAATTAGGTTTCTGCCACTTGCAACAAGGAGATTCCCTACCCATGTTCAGCATGAGGATGGGCTTTGGAATTTACATTCACTCTCTGCTGCTAATGAGCTGTGTGACCTGTGGCAAGTTACATACTTCTTCTGAGCTCTAGTTTCTTTACTTTTAAAATGAGCTAATGATGGTACCTTAATTCATAGTTTTGTTAGTGTTAAATGAGACAGTGTGCGTGAAGAACTTATCCAAGTGCCTAGAATAAAAAATGAGCTCAATAAATGGTATGTATTATTTGTTAAAAATTTTCAGAGGTTTCTGTCTGAAATGAGTGGAGTATTCAGGTGTGCAGAGAACATGACTCTTCCTGGCACAGCTCAGTCACTCATAGTCTACTCTCCTGGGCCACTAGTTGAGTTTCACTTAACCCGGGAAACACTAGTTGGCCTTTAATAGGTTCAGAAAATACCTCTCATACTGACTTCCCTGGAATCCTGCAAGAGGGCAGTGTAGGCCATTACAACTCAAGGGACCTGTGTAGATTTCCATCGCTGTTCTATGATTTCGTGTAATCCTCCCCCTATCTTTTCCCCACAAAGCACACATCTCTCTCTTCTTCTCTTTGAGAAAACTGGCATAATAAGCTTGGGATTTCAAAACCATGCAGGGAAGTCCTCTGCATAAAAGCATTTTGCTATGTCATGCTGCTTCCCTGGAGTAATAAAACACCAGGTACCGGGATACATTCTCAGAAGAGCAAATGAGATAAAAGGAAAAAATACAGAAGGTACAAAACACAAATTAATGTCTCAATATTTTGTCCCTACAAAGAAGCTAACATTCATTGAGTTGTTGCAATAGCCACGAGCTGACTAGAGGTTCTCACACTTTCTCAGTTCACTGAGCCCTTATTAGCTTTTTCATGGTACCTATAGACCAAAAGAAATACCTAACACTTCCATTTATTACATCTAAATTACTATTTATATTGTAAAGTCTTAGTAGTAATTTGAAAAAATGACACACATATTGAACAAAAAATAATATTTTTATTTAATTCTAAAATACCCACAATTATTTACTAAAGTGTCCTGTGCAAATATTAGGCATCACACAGTTTCTCAAAATTTGAAACCAGTTTGGGCGCCATCACCTTCATTTTCTGTTCCATGTCGATTTTTGCATGAGACTTGCTTTCTGTCGTAACTACTGCCAAAACCCAGCTTCACAAAGAAAAAACACCATCAAAAGGAATGTAGAGCAATTTCATGTTGAAATTGTAAAGCCAGCAGCTTATGGGATGTCCATTTTCCCTTGAACACCGATAATCTCTCCTATGAGTTGGGACAGCACTCAGGTGCACAAATGGGGGAAACAAGATACTAAACCACTTCTATATATTGTCTCATATTATCCATATGGTAGTCCTGTGAGCACGGGGACTTTATCAGTTTTTAAAGATGAAGAAACCAGATTTTTAGGTTTAAAGTTTCAGCTAGGACAGAGGAAGATGGGGATTTGAATCAGGGACTCCCAATTCCTGCCCTTCACCTCTACTCTCCAATGATTATATTAGGAAAACATGTATATATGGTTTACATTATTTTGTTAATTTCATTCCTTAATTTATTCAGTCATACACAGAATATTTAATGAACTCTAACACTGTGCTCACTGCTGAGCTTGGGGCTGGGAATCCAGAGTGAGACCGACCTCAGAAAAATGATGGAGACCAAGGACAGTAAAATTTGTAAAGGTACCATCATAGAGTTATCTTAGGGTGCACAAGACCTCATGGGGTGATCATAAAAACTTCACAGAGGATCTAAAGATGGAGGAGAAACTTAGATGATAAAAAGGTGCTATCATGTTGACTGTTCTTAAAATGCTACCTCCGGCAGAAGCAGTCATATACACAAAAGAACAAAACTATGAGAGACGCTAGCCTGTCTGAGAGAAAGACAGCATAGGGAGTTAAGGAGGTGAGGTGAGAACAGTAAGACATATCTAGATATGTGGTTGAAGAGGGAGGGAGGGGCCAGATTATCAGCATTTTCTGAGAATATATCCAGTAATTAATTCAGTGTAATTAATTCAGTGTTTCCCAAAGAGTGACATTGATGCTGGAAAGATGCCTCTTAATAAAGGGATCATGTGACTGTTAGAGATCCCCTCTTGGAGTTTCAAAACGAACATAAGCATTGTGAAAGCTTTGAGAATGTCTGCTGAAATAAAAGGACAAACAAAAAAGCTTTTGGTTAATGGAGTGTTTATATTTCTTGGATATTCTCCTCTGTAGGCGCCAGTGCTGGAGGCAATAAGAGCTTTAAATTCTCACTCACCTATAGTGATAACTTTTCCTTAAAGAATTTCAAATCAATCTAGTCTTCTCTCAAAGAAAATGTACCTGCTAACTTTGCTTCCTATTTCTCTTTTTTGGGAACTTGGAGAGAGAGGATGGATAGATATAAGGACTATGCTTTTAATCCAAGTGACTCATGTCAATGCCTTACAGACCAGGGATGCAAGTAGCTGCCAGAAAGCTGAGGTATGACAATGCATTTGCACCCTGAGTATCTCTGGTCTAAGGCACTGAACAGAAGCCTGCTTGACTTCAGTCACACATTCTATTAAAGAAGCAGAGCCCTGTAGACAGGGTAGAGTTCAAATACATATGTATGCCAAAATCACCTTCAAGGGGAGAGTAAGGTTGTCTCTACTCAAGGGTAGAATTGGCTCTGTTACAATTCAAACATACCATAAAAATGCTTAATGATGCATTTTCACAAGCCTTGCCCGTCAAAATCTCCAAGTGCCTGATCTTACAATTACAATGCTAATGGATCAGAGTTTGGAGAGAGATTTACTACCAAATTAATGGGGGAAATGTTCATCTACAAATAATGGTTATAATATATTATTTTTAATGTGCCAAGGCTGTGTAAAATATTTTATGTGCGTCTGCTGAAATTGCAAACAACGCTGAAGAGTCACTGTTTGCAGTCCCAATTTTATAGACAAGGAACTCAATAGTAAAGTGTCATACCGTTATGTAAATAGCAGAAGCAGAATGGAAATACAACTATACATAAGCCACAATCCATGGTCTTATCCACTTTTTCTTTTTTAAAACAAACATATAACAACAAAACCATTTCCAAAAACATTTGTGCTTTGGTTTGTGACATGATACCAAGAGATTCCTGTTTTTAGACCCCTGGGAAACTTTGCTTTTTGAAGCTACATTTCAACCATCCCGGATCCTTGCCTCAGCTGCCAGAACCCTTGGAGAGAGGAGAGATGGATGGATCCTTCTCATGGTGCTTTCTGACAACCTCTGGGATCTGATCCAGCAGTGGTGGATGTGACTGGGAGCTCTGCATATAAATGATCCCTTCATCAGAGGTTTTAGACACCTGGCTTTACTGAAATGCTTTACTCAAATTGTGTATGAAAGATCCCTGACCTGCTCTGGGTAGTGGAAGTGTAGTTAGCAAGCAGTTCTAACCTGTATTTCTTCATTAGTCAAATTCTTATTATGAGTAAACGAAGAGGTTTTCAAACAAAAAGGAAAAGAAGCAAAACCATCAAAGGAAGAATATATATTTTAAAGTCTTGGGGGGAACATTAGAAAAAAAAGAGATTTTTAAAGTTACTTCAGATATTATTTGTGGGTCAATATGATTCTGAAACCATCACAACAATAAAAAAAAGATTTGGAGTACTGATTCACCTTTAAAATTAAAAAGAAAATTAAAAGAAAAGCCTTTATCATGCCACTCATCAGCAGGGCTATGGTTAATGGTCTATCAGAGTTTTCATTAGCCTTTTTCCCCGACACCACTGACAGCTACATTCCTCCTAATTAAGATAAAACAACACTCCAGCAAATCTGTAGTGTACAACAAAATCCTCCCCAAAAGCTGAAAATAGAGAAACACTACACTACCAAGTGAAGCACGGCATAATAAATGATTGTAAAGATCAAAATTTAAAACACAAAGCAGGGGGCTTCCCTGGTGGCGCAGTGGTTAAGAATCCGCCTGCCAGTGCAGGGGACATGGGTTCGTGCCCCGGTCCGGGAAGATCCCACATGCCGCAGAGAGGCTGGGCCTGTGAGCCACAACTACTGAGCCTGCGCGTCTGGAGCCTGTGCTCCGCAACGGGAGAAGTCACGACAGTGAGAGGCCCGCACACCGCGATGAAGAGTGGCCCCCACTCGCTGCAGCTGGAGAAAGCCCTCACACAGAAACGAAGACCCAACAGAGCTAAAAATAAATATAAAATAAATAAATAAATTTTAAAAAAACACAAAGCAGGTATAAGCCAGTCACAAATAAATACAGTTGTATTTAATAATTAAATATGGCTTTCTTGGTTTTGAGTGGTCTCTACTTGTCATAGATTGGGTTATTGTTCAGCAGTCACTCACTCCTCACGCTTCCTTGAGGTGCGGTACTTCCTTATCTCAAAGGCTTTGGGTTTGGCCGTGTCACCTACTTTGACCTCTGGACAGTGAGCCGATGTGATGCAGAGAGAAACCTGAAATGTGCACATGTGGTTTGACCTGTCTTCCTGCACTCTTAGGATGGACATAAAAAACGCATACCCCAGTGAGACACTGCCTCTTCCCACATGGGGCAGAATCAATCCAAAACATCCCAGCAGACATGCAACCTCCTGAAACAGAAACTTTCTAGATGACCCACAGACCCGTGAATGAGAAAAACAGATGTATGTTCTTGTATTGGGTGTGGTTTGTTAGACAGAATTATTGTAGCCTAACACCGCACCTCACTCCACCTCCAAGGATGTCTAATGACAATTTATTCTAGATAAACTCTATACAACCCAGTAGTCTGGGGGTCAAATTAAGTTAGTTCTCGGTCTCTAGCCAGTACAAAACACCCACTTCAGTGTTCCTCGCCACTGGCACCGATTTCCTCTCCCCACTCCTCTGATCCAGCTTCTACTTTCATGTAACTTGGATGGGACCCTTACCCAACAGGTAAAGGAGGGACCAGACTGTCTGCCCATGTGATTGTCTGCATCTCAGGGTGGAGGGAGGTCATACTTGGTTCCACATAGCTCTTCTTTGCCTGCGTCCACTACTAGAGTTCTCAAAACTCTGGTCTCGGATGTTGCTAGTCTAGCTATTCACATTTTGGTGGTGGCTCTCTTGTCATATCTGATATTGTCTAATTCTATATTTTGACAGGTAAGATAGTCTTGGGTGCCCAAATTGGTTTCTTCACAGAATTCATATATGGCTGAGACAGTGGAAACCTAGCTCCTTCCCCTAAATCCCACTCACTGTTGGAGTTCCCCTCATCAGCCTCTTTGGGGAGATGACAAAATATAAAACGCTTCTTTCCAATGACATCGATGTTCTACCACAAAGACCACGGGGAACCTGGGAATACCTCCAGAAACCGGAGAGTGGTCTTTACTCTCTCCTGCTCAAGCACGTCACTTGTACACCTCTTTTTGTCCTTCCCTAATACCAGAGTGAGCCCTTAGGAGGTTTTCAACCTCAACTCTGCCAGATTTCCCAGGCTTGCCAAAGTTATGTGTTGCCCTTTGCCATCACAGGCAGGAAATTTAAACAAGAAGGATTCCAGCTGGGTTAACGTAGGAGTGAGTAATTTACTCACTGCTAAGGCAGAGATCAAGAAATCAAGTCACGGACTTCCTGGTGGTGCAGTAGTTAAGAATCCGCCTGCCAACGCAGGGAACACTGGTTCGAACTCTGGTCTTGGAAGATTCCACATGCCACGAAGCAACTAAGCCTGTGTACCACAACTACTGAGCCTGTGCTCCAGAGCCTGCGAGCCACAACTACTGAAGCCCAAGTGCCTAGAGCCCATGCTCCGCAACAAGAGAAGCCACCGCAATGAGAAGCCTGTGCACCACAAAAAAGAGTAGCCCCCGCTCGCTGCAACTAGAGAAAACCTGAGCGCAGCAACGAACACCCAACATGGCCTAAAATTAAAATTAGTTAATTAATTAATTAATTAAAAAAAGAGAGAAATCACGTCGTTTTTTTGCAACTTGGCGTGAACCTGGGGCAAAAGTATGAATTTTGGGGTGGAGAAGAGAAGATTTAATGTTAATCATTAGAGAACTGAGTGCTTATGTTTTCCACTGTTTTCTATGTTAGGTAGTTAGAAGAAGTAGGGGAAAGAAAGCAGAAATCAATATCTTATGTTTCAAGTTATTGCCACCATGTTTCACATACAAAGTCACTGAGGTCATTTTTCTTTTAAGTGAATGCATCAAAAAATAAGTTTGGATTTGAATGGTTGGATATTCATCTACAGAATATAAGTTCCATGAGAACAGGGACTTCCTTCCTTTGTTCACTGCAGGGAATTTAAAGTCAGCTACTTAAAAAGTGTTAGTTGAGTGAATTGATAAAATTAGCCTAAAGCTATTTTTCCCACATTTACCTTTGACTTAGAAACATCTGGAAAAGTTGGGATCAACTTAAGGAAAATAGCCTGGATATTACTTTTAGTTTCCCCATGTCAGTGTTTTATCTAGCCAAGTACAAGCTCTTCTTCTTACTAGAAAAATGTAAAACATTTTTTACATATATCACCCATATATGTCTAGCTCTTTGTTATTCAAATCCCCACATTATTTTCATTAAACGTAGGTGTAAGCATCATTAAACATTAACATGTTCATCATATTTAACAGTTTTTATTCATTAAAAGTAAATAACCCATTTTCAGTAACAAAACCCATAAGGTTATTTTTTTTAACTTCTTGGTTAACAGAACTATTTTGAATAATGTAGCTGGAGTTTTCATAAAAGATTTTCCAAAGTTAATAATTTGATCTTCATTCATAGCTAAAATCTCTTAACTACTTTTTTGTGTGTGTACATATATAGAGAGATTTATTTTAAGGAATTGGCTCAAGCAATCATGGAGGCTGACAACTTAACTTTTACACAAGAATTAGGTTGTTCAAAGCCTTCATTAATTTCCTCTGGAAAATGCAAGTCTGACTCCAAGGAAAAACAGTTTGAAAAGGTAACTTCATCGATATATACAACCACTATTGACTATAGACACTTTGGGAGATGGCCACTCCCAAATTAGCAATTAAATTGAAAACACAGAATCTCCCTTATTCTCCTCTGATATCTTCATGTCCATCTCCACCCCTTAAATTCTGAAGATTACAGATACACCCTTGAGAAGTGAAGGAAATCAACCTCCTTTCTACTTTTTACTTCATTCTCTTCTCACACAGTAGACTAAGATCTGATTTGAGAAGAAAAATGCTGAAGTTCAGCCAGCAGTCAATGTAAGATTGGTGGGTAAGACACATTATTGAGAACCTTCACAGGACAAGAAAATGTCTGCCTTCACTCTTGAAGAGTAAGACACAGAGGTCTCATGCACACACAGCACACCCAGTCCTTTAGGAGTAGGCACTCAAGAGTGTATCCTTCCCCATGATATTCATTTGTGTACTCATGCCCTGTGTAACAGTATGGATGATTTGGGTAGCTAGCCTGTAATAGAAAACGCCAGCCCAAATTGGCTTAAGCAATACTGAGATGTATTCTATCGTTGTTGGGAGACAGTTCCTGATGGATTTCTTATGTTTCTGTACATCTTGTGAGCAGAGACACTGGCTCTCTTTCTTCTGGTCTGTCTTTTCAGAGCTGTTGCATGGTGAATAGCCTTGGAAGATAGAGATAGTGCATCCCTCCAAAGTCAACAGCAGGCTTATTTAGTGCGCAGTATAATAAACAATAATGGCTCCTTCATGACCAAAGAGGAGGCATGCTTACTGCCCATTATAACATGAGCTTACTGCTCAGGTTCCCTAAGCTCGGGGTTCCTCTCCTGTGACACAACCCACTGTGAGAGCAGGTATCACTTGACCTGCTTCCTGAAGGAGTAGGGGGCCCAGGGAACCAGAGTACATGCTGATACTCTGACTGCCACTATCACCTTAAGAACTAAATCATCCCTTGTTACTTACTCAGGAATCTCATGCTATCTGCCAGCACCCAGGAAATTGTGGCAAGCTAACTTATGGACTTGCAAGAGGGTAAATTTTCAGATGCCTCACAGATCTTGACCATCTCATGACAAGAAGACTAAAGATAGGGTCGAGTCCAGGCGTACATCTGGGCTCCAGCACTCCTCCTCTGTGATTCTCTCCTGTTCTTTCCTCTTCTGTGTGCTGGCTTCAGTCTCAGTCTGCTAGTGAGATGGCTGTGGAAGTGTTGGTTTGCAAACTGACCCTATACATGGAGGGCAAGGAGAGACCAAAGAAAGAGACAGATCACTCCATATTGGTAGGTAGCAAGATTAATAAGCAAGGGAACTTACATATGAGACTTGTCTTGGGTGGTCACAAGATGAGTAAGATCTCTGCACCCATCTGCCAGAATCTTAAAAGTTTGTATGGAGGCCTTAACAGGGTTCAGTCACTTATTCAGTCCAGATGGTTTCAACACACCTTCCTCTCTCAAGGCTGCATCCTTGAAATAGCTCCTAGTATGAGAATGGTGGGCATAGTGTCCATTCCAAGAACAGGGTAGAGGGTGAGGAACCTCTGATTGCCTGGGTCCAGCTCACAGGTCAGCCAGCAGTCACATCCTCTCAATGAACTCCTCCAACAAGAAGTTCCAGAAGAAACATCCAAATGCAACATTGTTTAGCAAAAATGAGGGATGATGCATTTTGGTGTAATTTTCAAGAAAAAGAAAACTTTCCCAAAAGGCACTGCTCACAATCTATTGTCCAGTCCTGGGTTACATGCCCATTCATAAACACACAAACAGAGAATATTGGAAAGACATTTCACTGGCCAGCACTGAGGGTCACATGCTCTCTCCTATAAGCCATGGCAATAGCAGAGGGAAGATGAGGGAGTATGAACTGAGCGTATCCCAAAGAGGGTTAGTGTGGCTAGAGTTTGGGAATGGGGAAGACAGAAAGTTGTATAAGGAGCAGTTGAATTCCACGTGAATACTGATAGTGGTAGAGAGAGACAAAGTGGCTTATTAAGACAGTTTGCCATGAATTAAGTATGACTCTACTCTCTCCCCCTCTTCACACTTAATAGTGTTGAGACAGTAAGTATAAATTGCTGTTGTCTTCAATTACTACTATATAGTTTTTTGAACTACCATTCCAACATGCAGAGAACAGGCTGTGTAAAATATTAGAGGTGATATCTGATTGAGGCTTTGTTGAAATGGGAAAGTGGATAAAAATAAGTCTTCCAGAAAATTACATAATTGTGAGTAATAAAATCCCTGGGAAATTTTTTTCCCCAAGAGAGACAAATGTATAAGTGCTTAGCTAATTTTTCCAGTCAACAAAATAGGGGGTATATGGGTGAGGGGTTAAGAAAATAAGAGGTAAAAAAAAAAATACTTCTGAGTGACTAGAAAGCATAGTCTGACTTGCAAGTAATTTCCCTCTTCTTTCTGTTTACAGGACCAGGAAGTGGCAGATAGATTTTAGCTTATGTCCTGTTGCCTCAGTTTCCCAAAGCAATTTATCTCTGTAAGGTTAAAGTAGAAATAGTTTGTGATGATTTTATCTGTCAACCTGACTGGGCTGCAGGGTGCCCAGTTGGTCAAACATTATTCTGTGGATGTGTCTGTGAGGGTGCTTCTGGATGAGATTAACATTTGAGTTGATAGAATGAGTAAAACAAAGTGTCCTCCTTCAAGTGGGTGGGCCTCATCCAATCAGGTGAAGACCTGAGTAGAAGAAAAAGTGCCAAATAATTCCTCCTGCCTGACAGTTGAGCCATAGGTCTTTCCCAGCTTCAGACTCCCATGGAAACAGCAGCTCTTCTTGCATCTCAAGCCAGCTGTCTTCTGGACTGGAATTTATACCTTCAGCTCTCCTGATTCTCAGGCCTCGGACTCGGGCTGGAGCCATATATCAGGTCTTCTGAGGCTCTAGCTTGCTGAGTGCAGATCTTGGGACTTAACCTCTATAAGCAATTGTGTGATCCAATTTCTTACAATAAATCTTTTTGTGTGTGTGTGCGTGAGTGTATGCATATCCCATTGGTTCTGCTTCTCTGAAGAACCCTAATACCCACTCCTCAGGCAGTTTTATTTGGTCACATCTGCCGAGGCACACACATGAAACAGTGTCAGCTAGACAGCAGGCTGCTTTAGGTATCTATTGGTATCCACCCCCAATAACCTCGTCAACGTTCTGTTTCACGTGGTAGTCACTAACCAGGTGTGGCTCTTTTGATTCATATAGAAATCATTAAAATTAATGAAAAGTAGAAATTCAGTCCCTCAATCACACTAGCCACATTTTAAGTACTGAGTAGCCACATGGCTAGTGGCTATCACATCGAATGGCACAAACATAAAGCATTTCCTTAATTGAAGAATATTCTATTAGACAGCCCTGGGTTATACAATAGTGGATTCCTATTCCATTGACACATAACTGTAGAATCCTTTTGTATCCCTTGATTTCATTTGACAATTTCCTACACAATAAAAACAAACAGGGAACACATGGTATATAGCCAAAAATGACCCTTGAAAATCCACCAAGTCATGGGTAGTTTGTGCATATACCACTACACAGATATGTAAAGATATATAAGGCATTATTTAAATACATGTATCTGAAAAATGCATGTATATGTAACTATATAATATAGTATTTAAATATTTCAATTATTCTCTCAATACCCCTGACAGAAAGATCATTCCTGTATTTGTGTTAGCATAAAAGTGAAACTCTTCTGCTCCTTTCCAGTTTTCAGCTTTACAAAGGCTCTCTTATATTGTTCTAGTCTATTTCCAAGCCTGGCTGCAGGAAGTCCATTCCTGAGTGTGCTGATTTCACTGCTGGTCTGAAGGTACCCAAGGCAGAAACTGACTCATCAGTTATCATTATGATAGCAGGTACCTCCCCCACTGTTGGTAGGTGGGTGCCTTCCTCAACCTGGATGAGGAACCAGAAAGGAATTCATCTGGGAGAGAGAACAGTAAGAATGAGAGAAATCATGATTGGTTTAGGCAGGATCAGAGGTAGCTCTGGAACAGAAAATATTAATATAATATGGCCGAGTGAAGAAAAACAGGTAAGAAATTTCACTTGGAAAAACGGAAGAGATCTAAGGCACAAAGGTGGGTATTGGCAGAGCTAGTTTTGAGAAAGTAAAGCCCAGAGCTATCCAATGTCTTATCTAGGCATCAGAGTCCACCTGAACTGCCCCTGTTTCTCAGCAGGTCATTCATACATCCTCTCTCTCATCTTCCCAATCCACTTGCTGCCTGCTCCCTCTAAAACCTCCCAGAACTCCTTCACCAGGGAAACTTATTCTGCTCTCACCTCCCCATCGAGTCCACCTCTCCAAAGCCTTGTCTGACTCCTGCTCTTGCATGCTCTGAGTACGTTGTTTATCCTCTACACGTTCCCAATCACATGCTTATATCTCTTTTCCCACTAAATTTTGAACTGCAGGGTGCAATACGTGTGTCTTACTAACCTATGTTCTCAGGGACCAAAACATAGTATGTGATTACCCGGCTTTAGAAGAAGTAAACTGATGGATTAATAAATGAAAAACAAGCAAACCAAAAAGAATAATAAATGCACGAGAAAGAGAGTGACAGAACAACTCAAGCCAGTGAATTACTGAGGTCTGTGTGGAGATAGTGGAAGTGCTACTAAGTAGACCAGAAACTTTTCCAACTTTGATCAATGTTTCTGAATTACTCAGGACTGGTTTGCAAGAGACAAAAATCCAACTCAAAGTAGTATAAACAAAGGAAGGATATCTTGGCTTCTGTAGTTGATGAGGCCAGTGGTAGAAGCCTCGGAGGTAGAATGACTCCTCAGGAATCAGCTGTTCCAGCTCTCAGCCATGCTCTTTTCTATGTTCAATTTGCTTTCAGACTGTCCTTTCAATGTGGTGATCTGGCAGCTCCACGATGATCAGAGCTGACTATCGCTAGTTCCTGTCCCACCAACTTTCATGGAAAGAGATCCTCCTTTTCCTTATTGTGCCAGCAAACTTCCAGGTGAACCAATCTTTGTACCAGTATAGACTACTCCGGCACAGTGTACGTGGTGCCGAGTGTGAGTATGGGATGCCGTGGTCGTCCAAGTTTGGGGCACATAATCATTCCTGAAGCCAGTACTGGGCTTAGCCCTCCTGGTCTACATGGATTGGCAGTTGAGCTGTGGTATCCCAAAGTAAATTGGGAAGAGGGGGAACAGACAAAGGGAAGACCAAAACAAATATGCCCCCAGTGGTTCCTTTTCAATGCCATTCTCTTCCTGTAATATTATATGAAGAAACTGTGGTTCATTACACGTCTTTATTTCCTCTGTGGTAAAAAACATGATGCTAATGCTTATTTCATAGCTGTCTCCAGATCTACAAGTGGCTGTCCCAAAGAAGAGAGTGAAAGCAAGTGCTACTTGTTGACACGTTCTTTTAATCCTCCTAAGGGTCATTGTTATTATATTATAATGAACCTCTTCCCAACACTAATCTGCTATTGCTTACCCATTAACCATGCGATTCATGTCCAGGTTGGTTCACTCGTTTTTTCCTCTCTGGCAAAGGAACGTGTCAAACAAAGCTTTTTCCCTCTCTTCTTTCTGACATTGCTCAAAGAACTCCATCTAAATTGGTGTTTCTCCACTACTGGTAGTGCTATGTGCTTTTAGGTGGCCTTAAGCAGCATTAATTCACGTGGTGAAGAAGTTATTTTTCCTTACATTCTCTATATCTCCTAATTAAGTGGTCAAGAAAATCTTAATCTGAACCCAGTATACGCTTTTAGCATTTGCCTTTACCAAGGAGAACTAATTTCACTGAGTCTCTAGTGGGCACCAGTATCTAGTGAAAATCTCATAATATTTTTGTGGTTTTCTTGTCTTCAGCTGTACCACTAACAACTATGCATGTCAAATAATGGTAGTTTCAATTTAAAGAAATGCTGAATATATGATTTTATATACAGTTATGTAAGTAAAAGAAACCAGCCAATTATTGCTAAGATATTAAATGCACAGACGTACAGATGCCGTGTTGTAATGCAGAGGTCAGTAATATCATTTAGACGATTATGGGCTTGAAAGCGCTGCTGACAAGTGACTCTATTCAGTGCCTTCTCCAAGGCCACTTTCGCTTATATACTTATATAAACAAAATGGGATCTAGTAGTTTTTTTTAAGCTTCCAAATTGTTACAGAATATGTTTAAATATGCACTGAATATGAAATATTGTATGAAGTGATACTTTGGAGATGTAAATGTTAATGCAAGATTGTGTTTTATTGAATTAACAGACAGGTGGGATCTTTTAATAGTTGCTGGTTTTATATCAATTTCTACTACACAATGGGAAGCAGCATGCCAAGGGTCCTTCATGTCAGTAGGATATGGAGACCAACAGCTCCAAAATGGTAACTTGAGACAACCGCCAAGGTGCTGGAGTAAACCTTCTCAGGGAATTGCAGATTTGCTTTCAGTGAAGTTCAATCACAACTGTTATTAATTAGCCAGAGTTAGTGATTAGGGACATCCTCCTCGCATTCAGAAGATAAACTGTTAACAAGAATTTCCTTCAAACTCAAATGACTTCACAGTAGAAGTCACTTGGAAAGATTGTAAAAGATAATAACAGGGCTTCCCTGGTGGCGCAGTGGTTGAGAGTCCGCCTGCCGATGCAGGGGATGCGGGTTCGTGCCCCGGTCCGGGAAGATCCCACCATGCCGCGGAGCGGCTGGGCCCGTGAGCCATGGCCGCTGAGCCTGCGCGTCCGGAGCCTGTGCTCCGCAACGGGAGAGGCCACAACAGTGAGAGGCCCGTGTACCGCAAAAAAAAAAAAAAAAAAGCACCAATATATGTGCTTTTTTTCATATGCACAGAATCTGTGCATATGAAGCACAGATTCACCTAAAACAAATAAAATGAATTCAGCAAATGATGAGGAGTCAATAAATATTTTGCCCCTCGTGGGATTTCAGTAATGTTTTTGTTCCACTAAGAATAGAGGGTAAGTGCAACCCAAGAACTGAGGCTGCTCTTCCTGGAGTGCTAGAACATGGCTATTAGATTCTAATGGGACACAGGAAATAGACTTCATAATGAAAGTTTCCTGCAAATTTACTCATTAAGGAAGACATTTGTTTTCTTATTGCCCCTCATTTCCCTGGTAGCCTAAAGAAGTAAAAGTTAAAGACTAATAACAAAAATAAGTTCGGTAATTGTTACACTGAAGTTAAAGAAAAACAAAACCATAGTGAGGAAATAAGAGGAAACAATATTTCTCCCAGTCCGGGGCACTGTTTATTAGCAAATATACTCTTTCAAACATTAGCTGAAACAGGCCAGCTCTTTCCTACTGCTCCGCTCTGTATTTTAACAGCATCAATTTCAGCTTTAGGTGCAATATTATGAAGTTTAAAAATCCAAGCAAGTCTTGTGGAATTAATACATTTTAGCAAGCAAAGTGTTTAAACTTGAATTATTTGGTATAAAATTACTTTAAAATGGTGCACATCATAGGCTACCTACTGAAATTACATATTGAAAAGACAAAGTATATAGCTTCTATTAAATATATAAGGTTATAGTAGTAATTCTATAAATAATAGTAACAGTTGAAGGAAAAGGCCAGTGTCAAATTTCCATTGGATTTTTTTTCAGATTTAATATAAAATAAAAATAGCATTCTCAGTGTAAATTGATTAAAAGCACATCTTGTAAATCTCTGAGTTATAGCTGCATCCCCATAAAAACCAAATAAATCAGATCCTTTTTTAAAATGTCCTCAAATATTGACAATTTAAAGAAGCCCTATGAAAATAAATAAAATATGGAGAAATAGAGCAGATATTATAAAGTAATATATTAAGAAAAATAAGTGCTGGTTCTGTGCAAGGGAGGAGAGAACTTAATAAACACACAGAGTGCAAACAATCAAATAGAAACACCTGTGGAAATTCCACTAAAACTGCAAAGGTAAGAATTACATATACACAAAATTTGGATTAAAAGAGGAGAAACTCTTTTTAAGTCATCAGCATCTTTAAGTCAGGAAATAATAGTTAACATTCTATGTAAAATAGATTGGTGTCTGGAGAAATTTTAAATTATCAAAATTGACACCTACATCAAATAGTATGCTGTATGTCAATTATATCTCAGTAAAAAGGAAGAAAAAACAAATAAATAAAATAAAATAAAATAAAAAGTAGGCAAATGACTTGAAAGTATTTGAAAGAGACATATCCATGTGGTGGCATTATAGCATGGTTGAGAACATGAACTTTTGGTTTTGGAGTCAAACTCAGATTCCACCATTTGCTAGCAGTCTGACCTTGGGCAAGTTCTTAATCTTCTAAATGCCCTTGGGCCTTCTTTGCAAAATAGAACTTATAATGCTTATATCATAAATTGTTTCAGTGAGTTAATAAAGTCACATATATACAAAGAACTTAGCATTACATCTATCTCATAGTTAGTTTTTAATGTGTTGATTTTTGTTACATTGAAAAAACACACACAAAAAATAAACCGAGAAAATGTTCACCAAAAAAAAAAAATGGAATTGACTGATTTAATTATGATACTTCCAAGGAGATCAATATACCAAAATTAAAATAATAAATTTGAATGATATTTAAGGACAAGCAAAACATAAAAATAAATGGTAAAGGAAAACAATGTGAAATTGTATAAAGAGGGTGGTACAGAATTTATTAAGAGAGGGAGAGAGGAACTTGGATAGATGCACTGAAATGAACACTAGACGAAAACATACCAAACGATGAACAGAAGCCCTCTCCGGGTGGTAGGCTTATGGGTGATTTTCTAATATGAACATGTGTTACATTTTTAGTAATAGAAAAAATAAAATAAAGGCATTCTTAGGGAATTAGAATAATGATATCCTAATACAGATGTATCTAATATATGTATTTCAATGATCATTAAATCAAATTCTTATAAAATTTTAGAATGAAATTTTTATAATTTTATAAGTAAATAAAACTGATATAGAATTTTTCCCATTGAGATTTATGTTCATAGTGTCTAGAAATCTCAAGTTTTCATATTTATTTTCACTTCAAAAATTTTCAGATGGAAGACAGAGCTCCAATCTAGCATTTCTGAGGGGTGAGTAGATGGGAAAGGTAACTCTAAAGGCCATGAGGAAAGGAAAAACTTGTACTCTTAAAATGTCCTTGGAGAATCAACCTAACAACCTAAATTGGTTTCTTAGGAGACTAGTAGCAAGTTGTTTAAAAAGAAGGTCCGTGTTTCCAGAATTCTATTTTCTTCTCATCTAAAAATACCTTGGAATGTGATAGTCTTGAAACCCCTTTGGAACTTGGCTTTCCTGAATGGCATTTCAAAATAAATTCAGTTGCTTTATTATGGAAGATTTTGTTAGGCTTTTAACTCACACATTATTTTAGACACTGACAATGAATCCAAAAATTCAAAACATAAGCAAATAATTCAAAATTATCCTTGAAAAGCTACAAATGAGGCAGTGTTTGTAGTGAAAAGAATATTGAACTGGAAGAGGATAGAGCTGTATTTCTGGATTTGTCACCAATGTCTGTGGTGATTCATTTTGATTCATTGGGGTCCAGTTCTCTGATCTGAAAAATAAAGAGGCTGGATGTGATGTTTTCCAAGTTTCTTTGCAAATTTAAAAAGAAGTCTGTGAACTGTCATAAGTTAAATGGTGTTGGTATTCCTAGGACATATGAATTCTGTGACTAATGAAGTGTATTAAAATCAGTACATTTCGACTATCTTTCAGTGGGGAGAGATATAATCAAAATATTAAGTGTAACCCTGAAATTCTTAATATAGAGCATTTTAGTAGTGCAGCAATTATCAAAGCAAACCTTTGAATCCCAGAAAAATCAAACAGCAGATTTTCCTGAATTATCTTAGTAAACTGGCAATGACCAGAAAGGCCGTATGTTCAGAAAAAGTGATGAACTTTAATTCAATGGTGGCCCATTAAAGGCAGAATAAAAACCTGCTGATATAGATCCTCCCATAAGGGCTCATTCTTCAAGCTAGGCCAGATTTAGTCCTTGATATTGTCTGGATGCTAATTTCAATGTCTTTCTCCCTGTCTCTGTCTTTCTCCCTGTCTCTGTCTCTGACCCACACACATCTAATGAAGGAAAACGGTCTTTTTTAAAAAATATCTTTTTAGTTCCATCCAAATATTGATAAAATTTTAATAAAATCTACTTGGAAATTGGAGAAATGGTTGATTCTAGCTTCCCAAAATATCCAAGTTCTAAAATCTCTGATAAAGCTCTCCTGACAAGTTCCTAGACAAAATACAGTATCATGGAAGTCTAAATGTAAAAGATAATGGGCGTCCATAATATTGTATGATTATACACGTCACATGATAATTATGTTTATATGACAGCATCTCCCTCTGTATTCTGAGCTCTCAGTGCAAGTAGCATGTGGACATGCTGGACATGGTGGTTGCTTAGTGTACGTCTGCAGAATTAATGTTGGATGAATGAAGATTCAAGAATACATCCTGGATTTAAGGCATATTTATTTAGGGTTTTGGTTTTGCTTCTTTTTATTTAAATAAATTATCTTCCTCTCTGCTTTAGTATTTTGACAAGTAAAGCCAAGTAATTGTAATATCGTAGAATCATTTGGTGATGAAATAATATTTGTAAAATTATTTTACTGTATAAATATGTATCCTAATATGTTGCTATTATAATTACCAATATGATGTAACACTAAGAGTGAAAGAAGTCCTCCAACTCAGCAGTTACTCTATCAATTTTAATGTCACCTGAAAATTCTTTGAAAGATGTAGAGTCTTTTCTTCTTTTTCAAGACAAGACTGAAACCAAATATGGTTGTGAGGACCAGCAGAGTGACATGGATATATACCAATTACTAACGTCAGATTTTTTCAGAGTTGGGTAGAGGAAGAGATAAGTGGAGCAGGATATGGAATGGGGAAGTGAAGGCTTGCGAGGAGGGGTGAGGCTTCAGGTTTCCCAAAACTAGCCCTCAGGATGTTGATGCCCTGAACTCTTCACTCAGAGGAGTTTTTAAAATACCTTTTTAATGTTCCAACTTTTAAATAAAATAATGTGCAAGCTCTTTCTCACTCGAGAATAAAAATGGCAACAAATTTAGCAGAGGGACTGTAGTCTGGGGGTGAAGACTATAAAATAATAGATTCTGGCCCATTGCAGTCTTGACTCCAGCACTTACTAGCTGAGAGACCCTGGACCGTGTCATCAGTCTGAACCTTGATTCCTCATTTGTAAAACTGGCATGATGTTTCAGAGTGTGTCATTGTGATTTAACATTAGCCTTCTACCCGCCACGCCCGCCTTACGAGAGTAGGAGAACTACCTGAGCTTCATGGTTTTGCTATTAGCCACACACATGACAGTATCAACCAAACATGAAACACACTCAAGGAAATAAAGAAACCGCCTCATCTGAAGTGGAGAGGGTCAGGTAGCTCAGAAGCACAAGCTCCTTAGCCCAGCTTCTTGTGGGGTGTCAGTCTGTACCACATTCAGATGAATGAGCTTTTCCTTATGCTGTTTTTGGAAGGAAGTAATTTAGGCACAGATAAGTTAATGTCCTTTTATTACAAAAACCTTCTTTTCTTCTAATGGAATAATGTTGCTTGTAAATCTTTCATCTGCCCCACAGACAGAGGTGTATGCCTGTGAGTCCCTACAGAGATTTAAAGAATTAATGTGCTCAAGGGTATTGTTCTAATTGTTGGAAAGACATAAAATGGGAGTTTGGTTTGATGATTTTGCAAAATCTCTTATTTTATTAATAAAGTTTTTATTTCCTTTAAATCTACTCTGTAATACTTGTTAACAGTACTCCTGCTAATATCTTTTATAAACATATCATCACAATGTTAGCAGTAAATAAGGGAAAAGGCTTAATGGAAAGAAAATCTGAAAAGATTTAGGTAATATTAAAAGCATAAAGTACAGGGACTTAGTAGTCTCTTTAAGTAATTCGTTATGAAACCGTGTGTACTTAAAAACTCTATTAGGCTAAATGCTCTGCATAATATGTCAGCTAGGCTTACGATCAACCCCCTTTATATCAGAAATAGGGCAAGTGGGAACTCACTGGTCTTTTACTAGCTGTGCTATGAAGTCATGGACATCTAATAAATCTCAATACGGAGCATCTCATACTGCGTCCCCATGAGCAAATGTGTTCTATCCACACTGGTTTTTCCTATGCTTTGCACCTCATTCTACTTTTGGCTTTCACTCTTATATCCACTTAGAATCCTGCTTACAGATTTTGACCTGGCCGTCTCACTTCACATGTCACCTCTTCAGGAAGGACTCCCATACTTTAAATGGTTCTCCTTTTATCCTGAAACTCTGTTTTATTTTTGCAACATTACTTTATTGTATTCTCAATGTCTAGAAAAGTGCTTGGCACTTAGAAAGCAACAGATGTTGAATGAATGAATGAATGAATTGGAAAATTGTCTTATGTTAACCCCATGGTAGAGGCGGATTCAAAACCAATACAAGCCCACTTCCTAGAGAAATAGAAATAAAAACAAAAATAAACAAATGGGACCTAATGAAACTTCAAAGCTTTTGCACAGCAAAGGAAACCATAAACAAGACCAAAAGACAACCCTCAGAATGGCAGAAAATATTTGCAAATGAAGCAACTGACAAAGGATTAATCTCCAAAATTTACAAGCAGCTCATGCAGCTCAATAACAAAAAAACAAACAACCCAATCCAAAAATGGGCAGAAGACCTAAATAGATATTTCTCCAAAGAAGATATACAGACTGCCAACAAACACATGAAAGAATGCTCAACATCATTAATCATTAGAGAAATGCAATCAAAACTACAATGAGATATCATCTCACACCAGTCAGAATGGCCATCATCAAAAAATCTAGAAACAGTAAATGCTGGAGAGGGTGTGGAAAAAAGGGAACACTCTTGCACTGCTGGTGGGAATGTGAATTGGTACAGCCACTATGGAGAACAGTATGGAGGTTCCTTAAAAAACTACAAATAGAACTACCATATGACCCAGCAATCCCACTACTGGACATATACCCTGAGAAAACCATAATTCAAAAAGCGTCATGTACCAAAATGTTCATTGCAGCTCTATTTACAATAGCCCAGAGATGGAAACAACCTAAGTGTCCATCATCGGATGAATGGATAAAGAAGATGTGGCACATATATACAATGGAATATTACTCAGCCATAAAAAGAAACGAAATTGAGCTATTTGTAATGAGGTGGATAGACCTAGAGTCTGTCATACATAGTGAAGTAAGTCAGAAAGAGAAAGACAAATACCATATGCTAACACATATATATGGAATTTAACAAAAAAAAATGTCATGAAGAACCTAGGGGTAAGACAGGAATAAAGACACAGATCTACTAGAGAATGGACTTGAGGATATGGGGAAGGGGAAGGGTAAGCTGTGACAAAGCGAGAGAGAGGCATGGACATATATACACTACCAAACGTAAGGTAGACAGCTAGTGGGAAGCAGCCGCATAGCACAGGGAGATCAGCTCGGTGCTTTGTGACCTCCTGGAGGGGTGGCATAGGGAGGGTGGGAGGGAGGGAGACACAAGAGGGAAGAGATATGGGAACATATGTATATGTATAACTGATTCACTTTGTTATAAAGCAGAAACTAACACACCATTGCAAAGCAATTATACTCCAATAAAGACGTAAAAAAAAAAAAGATTCTTGAAGTAAAAAAAAAACTAATACAAGGCAAAAGAAGCCCACAACCAATGTTTTAAAATAGTTACTTTGGAATTCTATGTTTTATTCATTCAAAACAAAACAAAATCAACCAACAAAAAAGCACTCCAGGGGTGGGGTGAAGCAGGACATAATATAATCAATAGTGGAGAGGTTTCTTCTGCTCTAAATATGCCAGGGTAGGTTGGCCATCATT